>NW_013665828.1:656965-683024 GCF_000517525.1 Limulus polyphemus | reverse complement strand
CCTCCCACGTACTTGTTACTTTTACTTATTACAGCTATAGTAAAGTTTACTAGTTTCTACCCGGATACAATTGTAAGTTTAGTTTACAATAAGGTGGAATGCAAAGGTTGAATCCCTTTTCCTTAATTTCCATTTTCTAGAATGTTCTTTAATTCTTGTTTCTATGGAATGTCCTGTTTGACCTATGTATACACTATTGCACTCTTGACGCATTACTTAGTAAATTCAGCTGTTGCTATTTTTCGATTCTGTCTTTGTTGTTGCACAACATTTTTCCTAGGTTGTTTTTACAGTAAAAGGCCAGTCTGTAAATTTATTTGTTCTGTGTGTTATATATTTCGCGAGAAGGTTTTCTAATGTAGCTCATCTTAAACCATTTCTCTTTGTTTTAGTTGTCGTTTGGTACAGTATGTGGGTATATTGAATTTAAATTTATGGCTTTCAATTTTTTAAACAACTATGTGTTAACTAACTTTGTTTTATAACCATTGTTAACAACAACTTCTTTTATAGTTTTTAATTCAGTTTTAAACAAATAGTTGAAACGTCATTACTTAAGATTTAGTAAAAAGCAGACTTTATAAATTAGATTGATTTAATAGATATCATTTTCTATAAAAGATAAATCTATATGTGCGCGAATATTGAAGCAAACACAAAAAGAAATATTTTGAAATTTTTAGAAAATTCATTCGGCTAGAGGCAACTAAAAATTCATGAAAATAATCTGTTGTTTGATAACTTTCGGTTATGAAACTCGATTGTTTAAGGAAACTCAATCATGAATATAAAATATATTATTTTAGAAAATGATGAATCCGTTTCGAAAAGATAATTTAGCAATAATATTGTTTCGAGTTTTAGACTGACTGCTGTATTAACAATAGTTGAATTTTTTGTTTAAAATATTAAAATTGTAATAGAGACACTCACTATTCCTGCATTATGATTTGAACTTCAAAATTAATATTGCAATTTATTTCTGTTCATTTCCAACAGATATAACATGAGAACTGTTGCAATCCTGTTAGTGTGAGCATATTATTCTTTGTATAGTTTACATGTTAACACAACAATTATACAAATGTTAATTACTAAGCATGCTATCATATTTCCCCTTTGGATGACTCCCACTCGTTTTTGTTCAATGACAATTTAATTTGGTCAAGAGGTCCAAACCATTCACTCCTAAAACCGGACCGAGTGCAGTCCAATGTTTAATGTGTTGGACTGTACATGCGAGGCTCTGAGTCTCGCCCCATTTAAACGCATAGACAAATTCGCGATCCGCAGTTCGGGGCCGTAGTGACGGTTTGTTTGTTTGAAGTTAAGCACAAAGCTACATCTGTGCTCTGCCCACAACGGGTATCGAAACTCGATTTCTAACGTTGTGAGACCGCAGACATACCTCTGTGCCACAGACAGAGCATTGTGTAGCTTTGAGCTTAACTTCAAACAAAGATACAGTTAAGAATTGTAAAACCATTGCGATTAAAAACAAAACAAAGAGGCTGATAATTTTTGTAGTAATCAAAATGTAAACCTTTCTTTTCTGCATAAAAATACAATAAATTTGGAAATTATATACACCTGAATACGCTTTTTTCCAATGAGTTGAAAATCAAGATATACACCTAATCAATTTAACTTTAACCGTCTTTGTGAAGATTGAAAAGAGTCCCCCTATTTACTAAAATAAATGGTCACCATTTTGGGAGATGCACTTAACGAAATATATAGTTATCACGCTGTAAATATGTACATATTAGTATGAAAACCATCACCAATGGATATAGTAATCATAGTAACAAGGTATTAGAAGTGTAAAAATGACGGTCGCAAGTTGAGAAAAGTGTGAACTCTAATGAATATGTTTGTGAAGTTATGGATATGCACATACTTGTAACTATGATAATCACGAGATAGAAAGCTAAGTCTTGGCAAATAGGATAACCAGGTGATAGAAGTGTACTTAAAAGTAGTTATCAAGTAACAGTTACATGTTGATTTGTTCAAAAGGTTAAATATATGTACACACTAGTAAATATACGGAGCTGTAGTTACCTGGGGAAGTAGTGTAAGCACTAATGGTGACTAGGCAATAATACTTTAACTATTGCAAATATGGTTATATAATTATTATAATTATGTATGTAGTAGTAAATATGGTCACCAGATGGTAGATGTTCTATTGAGTTTGACCAACTGAAATGTACCTACTGTTAATTATAGTCATAATGCATCAGAAGCACACCTTCCGGTAAATGTAACCACCAGGAGATAGCACTGTAAGTAATAGTAAACGTAATCACCTGATTATAGAATTTAGTTGAAATTAAAGTTAGTTTAGCATCGCAATACGTTCGCGTTGTTGACGAAGTGTAATTCATCAGCTATTGATCTTTAACGTGTTCCCATTTTTTAAACATGCTTCCACTATTCCACATCTACTGATCTATTTTTAATATAAAAATAAATAACGATAGATTCGAATAAAAAATAATGAGTTATAAAGTAGAAACAGGTAAACTGTAAAAAAAAGTAGGGATCGAAATAGAAATTCAAATAAAAAGGAACACAGAGACTCGAAATTTAAGTAGACAAAGGGAACAAAAGGTTACTAAAATAAACAAAATATAGCCTCCGTTGTCATTACATTATTTTAATGCTGAGGAAACCATTCTCTCCATACTTATGTGTTGTAACTAGGTCTGGAAGGAAATTGTCTGTCGGCTTCGAACATCCTGTCTTGTAACTTGATTTGCACGCGTTTCCGTTATGTTGCCTTCCTGTTTGCGGTTGTTTTGCTAAGTTGCTCTGTGTAACTAACGAGAGTTTTGAGTTGTAGAATCGTTGTGAAAATGCTGAAACCTCCGTTTGATCGCCCACAGCGAATTTACCATCGAAAACGTATGTGCTAGAAGTTTGCATTTAGTTTAGGTTTGTTAAGATGCGTCTTTCTGGGAAGTGGAAACTGAGTCAGAATTTGTCTCGTTTTCTATTTTTTTATATGATTTATAACATGTAGTTACTATTGTTTCTTTATGTTCTAGAACTTCATACCGGATTGATACCCCTTTGATGACACAATAACGTGTATATAGGAAGGAACAGTTTAACATGGGTATTTTAATCGTTACATATGAACGTGAAATGCACAATCGTCTTTGGAATATTGTTCCTATACAACTGGAAACACTTATTACACACCATTATCGATTATTCACACCCCGATTACTTACATTCACACTACTTTTGATTTACATTTGAAAGAAGCCAATTACAAGAATGTATATATGTATTCATGGGTGCTATACAAGCGTGTTAATATATATATATTCAATCTAGAAAACCCCACAGAGCATGAGCTTTCAATCTAAGAACCTATTGCCGATAGTGTGCGTCCTTTAGATTTCTCTGATTCAAATAGTTGATACAGAATAACTACATTATCTCACCTAGTCTTATACTTCTGTAAATAAAAAGGTTGTCTTGAAGAGAGTTTTTCAGATGAGAGATAACTGATACTAATATGTTCAATGTAATAAATATTTCTTTGTTTGTAGTTGTTGCACTGGGGCAGAACAATAACTTTGTTTGTTTGTAGTTGTTGTGCCACTTGGGGGACGGAGCAATAACTTTAATTGTTTGTAGTTGTGCCACTGGGGGCGGAAAAATAACTTTGTAGGTTTGTAATTGTTGTGCTACAGGGGAGCGGGACAAAATTTTGTTTGTTTGTAGTTGTGCCACTCGGGGACGAAACAATAAATAAAGTTATTTGGCGTGATAAGCGATGATGCATGAACGTGAGCAGACACTTTTTTTTTAACGGTCACTTCGTGAAAAAAAAAGGCACACATGTTCTTTTATGATTTTGAAAATGTGATTAATTGCTCTTTACATGATTTTTCTTCCATCAATAATAATTATATTATAATTCAACGTTTCCTGAGCATAAAGCAACTTTTATACTGTAAATCGCTTGAGCCGTTGCAAAATTAGGGCTCTAATGATACTGCTTATATATTACCATAAATATCAAAAATAGGATATTAGTCATTGGTCTTTGTCGTCTATATATACATGCATTTTCGTCAAAAGTGTATTACGAACTAAAGAACAGGTACAAAGCATGTATAAGCAAATGTTAGCAACATAAAAAATCTCAGGTCAGTGACTCTACACATGCATGGTACTAGTTGATCCCTGGATGTCACATCCACTGGCGAAACTGATTTGGTTATCATAATCTGATATCTCGAACTTTAAAGTTACAGGCGAGTTTGCCTTTGGATGGGTTAGGTTGATAAAACTTGGTGCCCAGTATGGTGTGAAAAATGTTGTTCCCTATAGAGTAGAAATCAAAGCGTTTTATTAAAGTGGTAAGGCTGATAAGTCCTACAAACTATCACCATCTGGGAAAATGGTCACGCAATTAGAGGTAAACTTCTAACAGTTTTTGAGGTAAAGAAACGTGTGACCCAACTGTTTTTTGTTAAGCAGTGGCAAACATATTTTAACCCATTATCAGGAAAGCATTGCACAGTAAATCTAAAATAATATAAACAGTATAGGACGGGATGGAGAAGTTCTTGTCAGTGATATGGAAATTAATGAAAAGCTGGAACTAGTAATATTGAAAATTTCCACTGATACCACCATAGTGCTAACTAAAGCTTGCGCTAGTAATAATAATAATACTTACTTGTCAACATTAATGGTTAGTAATTGTGATGTGGTCAAGGTACACAATATGTTATACTTCACTAACTAAGAGAGCTGTCGTGAAATTTCAGAATTTTGGACAGTGCTGTCAACCCAGTCACTGTCGAACTGTTCACAAAAGATCAACAAATTCGATCAAATTTCTTATTGCTTCGTAGAGTTCATAAGACAACTGATTGAACTTCCTACGTTAGATTAATTTACATTTAATTTACTTATTTTAATAATTTCCCTAAAATATTACAGCTCTCCATACATTTTGGTACGATTATTATACTTAATAAGCTAAAATTATAGAAACTACTTAAAACATTATTAGTAAATTTCCCTATATAGCATAGAGCGTGAAACTCACCTATAAACACAGTGTATGAGCACAAATAAAATGTCAATTATTTAAAGACAAAAAATAGAAAAATGTGAGAGCATCTGATTAATGATAAAGAATAGTTAATACGTGACAGCGATTATCTTGGATTGCGATTCTGCTTTTTTTTCTGCTTTTATAACTATAATTTATGATTAAATACCAAAGTATTTGTTGTTTGAGTGTTATTATCTCATCAAACAAGTGCTATAAATTAAATACACATTTATATTCATGAACTTACATTTATATTTGCAATCTACTCGTATAAAGTGCTTATGAACATTCTAACCCACTCATACTCGATCCTTCAATAAACTTAATTAACGATATTTTTGTAAACACGAAACGCTAGGCTTGAAAATATGGTTTGATCATCCGACATGCAAGTGAACAGAAAATGAAAGTAAATATGATCTAGAGAAACGTACACAGTCAAAATAAATAAATTGTTTTAGGAAGATGAAAGAGGAAAGGTACAAAAACTACGTCACATAAGTTAGTAAAGACAAATCGAAAACCTTCCCTCGAGACTAGTTTGTCGTCTATATGAAACCAATAAACCATAAGTATAGAAGCTAAGAAAAAGGTTAAGTCTCTTTAATGTGCTTGTGTGATTAATACATCCTGAACTAGCAATAAATATAAAGTGTTTGAAGCTGCCTGCACATAACATCATTTTGTGCCAGTTAGGACTATGTTGAACATAAAAAATTTATTAATTAGAACATCATCTTGTACCCGTTGGGACCATGTTGAACATATAAAAATATAAATTCAAATTACATGACTCTATATTTCCTTTATATGTTAAACGTAACATAGTGCAATTATTTTATTTTATTCAGAAACCATCTACAAAATTGCACGAAAATTTACTAACACCAGTTAATAGTTTACATTAAAGGGATAACGTGGTGTCTACACATATAAAGCACATAAAATAACATAGATATATGTAGACGAGCTATATAAAGAAATGTAAAGTTTTTAGTATGAAACTTTCAATTTGTTTAGAGATACAAGTAGCTTGTTTGTTTTGTTTGTAGTTATGCACAAAGTTACACAATGGGCTATCTGTGCTCTGCCCATAACGGGTATCGAAACCCGGTTTCTAGCGTTGTAAGTCCGCAGACATACCGCTGTGCCACTGGGGGGGGGGCGATACAAGTAGCACCTATATCTTTTAATATAAGATGATTTATCGCCAAAATAATAAATATTTCGACGGGAATTAATAAAAAAGTAAGTTTTATCTACTTATACTTAATTTTGTAAAACAAGCCTACGATTGTTAATTCGTGTTCAGTATTTATATAAATACAAGTTTATATAGAAACTTATTAGCTAGCGCAATTCAAACAACAATGACCATCATAATTTCTAGCTGATCTTTTGAAAGGTCTAGAGTTCAGGGTGAAATAATATGAACCATATCTTTAAGGTAGTCCATATGAAGTTAGTGCATAGGCGGTCGTAAACGTCAAGTATGATTTTATTATTAGTAAGTTATGACAAAAGTATGGGGCATGGAACCAATACTTCATAATTTCTTCTTGAAATAAGGTGAAACATTGAAAGTTAGGCCGTAGTTTGTGTCACGCAAGATAAGTTTGTTTGCGTCACGGCATCTAAGGAGGACCTTTCAAAGACAAGCCTGAGTGGTCAAGTACAAGCACTTGGCGTGTAAATATCTCGTAGATGCGTGCCGAAAAACATTTCGTTTTTGTGTTAGGACACGCCTGAACCAATACGTTTTAGTAAAAGCTCTACATGAAACTTTAACTGGAATTTTATTGTTAACTTTGGTCAACTTTTGTGTTGAGTCAATGGAAATCATTATAAGCACAGTCTTAAAGAACATAAATAAAAAGTGTTTACTGAGACTAACTATTTAAACATAGAAGTTGATTAAGACAAGATCAGATTTAAGAACTTTGAAAACTTAATTCAATTTATTTCATGTACGGAAAATTTGAGGAAACATAATTCAATATAGATAAATATAATAGTATTATTTGGTACTATTACATTTAGATTAGCAGATATAGCAACATAATAAAAATTCAATTTAAAAACATTGTTTCTCAAAGTATACCTTTATGTATTTGCTTCGATTTTTTCTTTTATAATATTGAAATAGAACTGACAATATTGTATGGAAAAACTGACTTGAAAATTGTTTGGACTTATCTTACACACATCTTCAACACCAGAAACTATATAATACATTCTAAACTTGTTTTATATGAAAAAAGCGTCTCACTTAACATATATAAGCAATTTCCTTGTTCTACATCTGGAAAAAGCTGAAAGAATACAGCTTGTTCAACTACTCTGGACATATGCTCTGTACTACAGCAGAAAGAATAGACTCTAATCATGAGCTTCAAGGATACACCTTTTTCTCTAACTGATATGATATATATATATCACGCTTTCTAGAATCTATACTACAGATGCTACAGAAAAATAATAAACACATGTTTTTCGTATAGCCCGTCAAATATGACGGGGCAAGTACTACTACCCCCACCCCATAGTAAACTATAACGTCACATTTCATTGCTAACCGAAATAAATAAATTTTGCGAAATCAAGATTGACCAATAAAAAGACAGAAAAATGCAGTCGAGGCATCCAAACGTCGGTAAATTCCTTTGTGAGTCAATCAAAATTGAGAACATTTTATGGCTTCTATGTCATGTTGCTTAGCAAAAAAAAAGAAAAAAGTATAACCTAACATTTTTGCCCCCCAGTGGCACAGCGGTATGTCTGCGGACTTACAACGCTAGAAACCGGGTTTCGATACCCGTGGTGGGCAGAGCACAGATAGCCCTTGTGTAGCTTTGTGCATAATTAAAAACAAACAAACAGTTTCAGTTTAAAATTGAATCGATATTTTTAATTTTATAATAAATTTATGCACTTGGCTCTAGGCTACGTGATCCCACACTATGTCTTTACTTTAAGCTTATTATACCAATACTCACTACATTTATAAGGCTTCACTTTCGTCACTAAAATCATAAGAGGCAGACAGTAATGAAACTATTCTATCTGGTTAAATACACTTTGGCTTTTATGACTTCTCCTATTTCGAGAAATCAAGCGTGACTTGACGTGACACACACTGGCTTTTATATATCTTGTATTATTTTGTGGTAATGGAATCCGCAGATCCACTGTCCGGAACGCTAAACACTTTGTCTCTAGATTTAACGTTGTTCGTCATTGATTTAGGGGTTAAGTTATAGTGAAGGGCATATTATTGATTAATTTTACATTTTAATTTTATGTCTCAACGCGAATGAGTATTGTCTTAATACGATATTTTAAATACTGTCCACTGTTAACTCACACATTTTCGAATGAGACATTTTGTGTCTATATCTGCATTTTACGAAAACTGTGATAACTTTTTCATTCGAAAATTTTGTAGTTTGAATCGGTTCTTCTAGTAAACATATGTTTAATGTAAGCAATCAAAATATAAGAATAACGGTGTTTTAAGAATATGTATGCATATGTATTTCGCTAATTTGGTCTTTAGCAGCAAAAAAACTACACATGTCTTTATTCATCAAAATCTACCACCTCGACCGTTTACGATTTCTTAAATTTTTCGACTTTATTAAAGTTACGAGGTTCAGTAATAAAACAAATATTTGAGTGGAATAATATACGAAGAATTCTGTGAAGACTTGCGTATGTCAGTAGATCGTTGATATGAAAAAGAAAATATCCATTCTTCATGCAAAATATATTAGTTCTTCAAAAATTGAAAATCGAAGATTTACTTAACTTCGACATGATATAATATTATACATAATTTATGTTCTACAAAATATTACGCATGTATGTAAATTAAAAGTATTCGGTGGAGTCAAAACCTTACGTATGCGATAACTAGATAAATATCACAGCCTCTAATAAAATATCAAGTTTCTGAAAGTTTAAATCGATCAAGAATAGATCACATTAGTCAATATTAAAAAAAAAAAAACAAGCCCGCATTATGAAAAAATTAGTCGGTTTTTAAGCTGAATTTGAGTTAATAGTGCTACTAAAAATGAACTCAAACGAAGAAACACCTTAAAAGTACACTGAATTTAGTCAATACTTTTGTAAGGCATATAATTGTTGGATACTTTTCTATTCTATAAAGAAAAATACAATTGAAATTGTATTTACGAGTTCGTCAAAGGAAACATTCATTAAAAACAGCGGGATATTTTATGTTAGCCTGAGCACGTTCATTTACTGCTATATTAGACATTATGGATTCCTACAATTAACTATAAATTAACGGAAAAATATAAATTAGATAATAAGACAATTTCATTTGAGGGCCGAAATTTCTCATGTTTCGGAATAATTCAGTTTTCAGATTTTTTATTTAAAACTAATAATTAATTGCTTTCTAAGCAATCAAGGGTAGTGTTTTGCCAACTGAGCTATGGCTAAGTAAAATATTTTAATGGCATATACTTGGAAAAATCAATGACCAGCGTCTATGAATTTAAAATGTACAAATATGTATTAGGCTGATAGTTATAACTTCCAGAATCTGTTTATTTAATATTTGCTTTTGTTTCCAATAGTTTCCTAAGCACATTAACTGCTCGCCAGAACACTAAATGAAGTTAAACTTCAAGTCTACTAGCTATTAATACTTATTTACTTCAATTGTTCATAACAACTCGATTAATTATAAGGCTTGCTTATTTCATAATTACATTGTACCTATAGAACCTAAGTTCAAATATGTTTAATCAAATCTTAAATTAGTTTTGTGCCGCTGGAAGAAGTTTTTGATTACTCGGGATATTATCCTGCAATGAGGTCCTAGCGATATCTCCACATATAACATTAGGGGAAGCAGAACAACATTAAGTACATAAACATTTTACTGAACATAAACACTGTAAATACTGATATTAAAAAGCTAGTATCGGATACGTAAAATGAGCTATAGTCTGTTACGTATTAGAATTTCGAATGATCTGAAATTGAGTTAAATGATGATTTAAATTTAGTAGTTAAATAAATGCCGATATATCTCCAATTTATGATATTTACCAACAGGATTGATACACACAGTTTCTTTTTTAATACAAATGTTTTAATATACAAACAACAATGCACTTTACAATACCAGTTATTACAAATAGTTATAGCAAACAATGATTTATATACAAAAGTTCCACAAACTTACAAGTAATATAAAGTATTCTTTCTAGTCTGGAACTTTCTTGATGTCTTATCGAGGGTTCACGATGAGCGAGTTCATTTCGAGTTGATTTAGATACAATTCACTTAATAGTGAGCTAGTTAGCTCTGTGAAATTCACTGATCACACACCGATTTTTTTTCCTACCGGTGACGTTAGGTAATGTTTTCGTAAAAATACT
Organism: Limulus polyphemus; assembly: GCF_000517525.1. NCBI lineage: Eukaryota > Metazoa > Arthropoda > Merostomata > Xiphosura > Limulidae > Limulus > Limulus polyphemus. Next base: position 672,518 of record NW_013665828.1, on the reverse strand, counting down.
AATGTCCGATGTGAACCCGCTGAAGTTGAATGGTTTATAATGTTCGAAATTTATAAATGTTCCTGGTCAAATATCTTACGTTTTCCGATTAATAAGCGTTATAACAATCACAGTTATAGCTTCCGAAGGTTATAGCACACTGACTATAGCCAACTAATAATAGATACTCTCTCTTTGGGGCGTCGCGGTGGTTATATTTATAGGCGTATAGATAGTTTCTAGAAAATTCAGATTATTTAACAATTCAAAGCTACACTAGCGTTTACGTGCACACATATATTGTTAATTCTTACACTCGAGAATCTTCTACAGCTTTAGAGAATAGGCGGGATCTTCACAATACATATTTAACTGTATAAGTTATGTACACTTGTAAATATAAATTTAATTCAAGCAACATTCGATATTAAAATAAATATATGATAACAAATCCGTCACAAATCTCATTTATTCTCATAGATTAGTTCATGCTCCAAGCTTAGAAAATTTGCATTTTTTTAACCACCTTTTTTTTTTTTCAAGAGAACAAAATATCTAATAATTAGGCTTAAATATTTTGTTCTGAATAAACCAAGTATACTAATGCTGATAATTAAAACAACAAGTGTATTTATAGTAAGAGTAAAAAATTGTTACTGGATTCACGAACTTAAGAAAACTAGGTTTGGTTTCTTTTATTTGACTTCAGTAACATGTGAATGTTCTTACCAAAATTATTAACACGTTCCAAAAAACAAACACTATATAGTTAATGAACCAAAGAAACATAAAGGGTATAAACTACTACTACGTCCTAGTTCTACCCCAATATTAAAAGTACGTAAAAACCTAAAAAACGAACCAAAGAAATACAAAGAGTACAAACTCTACTACGTCTCTAATTTTACCCCAATATTAAAAATACGTAAAAACCTAAGAAACGAATATAAGAAATACATAGTGAACAAATTACTACTACGTCTATAATTTTACCCCAAGCAAGCCTCTTTTAAAAAGCAACAATTATATTACATTTTATTATATATATATATATATAACCCATGATTTTCACAGAATGTATCATTGACGGTTTGGGGAACACTAAGGTCTGTATTGCGAGTTCTTGAACAAATCCAGTGTTTGAAAGTTACATAATTTAATTTAATTTCTTCTACTGCAGAAAGTATTTCGAAATGAAGAGGTGAGGGAGGAAGGAATTGTTATAGTAAGACTGGTATTTTCAAAATATATTTCTTTGTTTTAACACAAAGTTACACATTGAGCTATCTTCACTCTGTCTACTGCGGATAATCGAACTACGAATTCTAGCGATATAACAATATGAATTTACCACTAATCCAGCGGGGGACTTAGAATGTGAGTTTGATTATAAGACCAACAATTCTTTTAACTTGGTCCACCAGGCTGGAGAAATTGTGTGACAGACTTATACGCACAGATGATTTGTTCAACTGATCGTTGTTGTTTTTAAAGATTAAGTATACCATAATGCTGTCATATTGAGCAACGATTTTATTTTAAAAAAATAGTCGTTGCTGCCTTTGCCACATTCCAATCAAAACTTTACTTTCCAAATCCGAAAGTTCTGTAATAATTATTAATATATTTTATTTTAAACGCTCAAAACTCAATGTGAGTAAGTTATTATTGTTTTCCTAATTCAAAGTTATACAATAGGCTAAATGTACCCAGTTCACCGCATGAATTGAACCACGGATTTTAGTGTGGTACTTCTGTAAAGCTACCATAACCCATCCAAGTACACATAGGTATCTCATAGCATTTCACTGTGTATATAAACATATGCATGTGTTTTGTGGTACTTGAATTTCGTTTAACTTGTCTTTCGGTGCATAAGCGACCTAATTTCCGAGTATTAGCATTTATATTTAAAAGGAATATTAATCGACTTGCATCATAAATTAGCCAAATCACTTTCACTGGATTAATTTTCAAAAACTAATGTTTTAAACATTATCAAGTGTCTACTTTTAGTTTACAAATACTAACTTGGTGTTTGAAACCCGAGGTCTGATGTTTTGATTATAAAATTATCAAAGTTATGTACAGGTGTCTTTGTATGGGTTAATCATCATTAATGTTCTATTCAGTTCGAATGACAAATACCAAGATTTATTTATGCTCTAGTGCTTGAATGACATTGCATCTCTTATGTAAATTCCTAATACTAAGTTGACGAAACATTAATTTACAGCGTACAAGATAGAGTCTGTCTGCTCTGCGTTGTTTCTAAAAGAATATTTTTGGCAAGACAATTTATATAAAGTCTGTGTATCAGGTGTTAATCCATCATAGATAAATAGCGAAGGAATATCCTGAGGTAGTATACATGCACCAGAAAACTTTTGTATTGTTATTGAGATGGCTGAAAAACGTAACCAACGTTTGCGTGATTGTTCTCCGTATATTGGTCTTGGATATGAGCATTACCATAATAATCGACTCTATACTTTCCCCAAAGGAACAATATTTAGACAGTTGCCAGTCTGATATATCGTTGGTATGCGTTTAGAGACTGAAAATGTAGATGAGAGACATGTATCCAAGAGGATGAAGGGAGGAGTGATAGAATTGTATATGCTACAGACATAAATGTTGAGGCTGGAATAGACATGTGTAACAATCCCATTAAATGACCAATTTTCCTCAATTGCTCATCACCTGCTGCCCTCTAATAGTGTCGTTTGCCTAAATAGATCTGTATTGTAATGTTAAAGACAAACCCCAACTGCTTCATGGGTATGGCTCATCCCTCATCCTTTCCTTTCTCAAATTCATTTATGGAAATGAAGAATGAAATATTTACCAAACTGTTGTCTAGCAGTACATATATAACGTGATATATTACTTAGTTCACTCATCAATACTCATTCGGTTTAATTTCTATAAACACTTGTCGATTTTGCTTTCAAAGGAAAGAAAGAGTTCGGGAATTTTAGTTTGATTTAGTTTTCTGCATAAGCGCAAATGTTTAGTTAATGTAATATTATAATACACAGAAGGGAAAGTTTTAGTTAATGTAAGAATATTATACACAGGAGTGAAAAGGTCTAGTTAATATAAGATTATAATATGTCAAGTTTAGTTAACGCAACTTTATGATACACAGGAATATATTACAATGTCTGAAATTTCAGTAACAGTAACACTAAGATAAGCTATTTTTTACAGCAAGGCACAAATAACTACACATAGTTAATTTTTACAAAACACAGTTGAATCAAGAGCTTGAATTTTGATCCAAAATAACAAATCTACACAAGTGTTTGTGGGGTTAGTGTGAAAGCGACACAACTTAAAATATGACTTATTTCGTTATGGAATTTAATTGTTTATTATCTTTACACGAAAACGTTTTTACATTTCAACAAGAACTTTCATTTGTTTTATTTAGAAAAAAAAGACGTATATTTTATTTTGCTCTCATTCCATTGAGGTCTGAGAAAGCTGTGATGGCGAGAGGAACTTTGACCTAATCATTTCACGAGGTTCGTGGCCATGAAGTACGTACGGTTCTCTTCACTTTGTGGGTTTTGTACTAAGTTTTATGTTACTGACTTGTTCATACACTTCATTACCCATGGCGTCCACATATTGTATCATCATGAGTAATTTTATGTTCCTGCCTGTTACAACACCCAGTGGCCAAACATATTGGTCGTAATAACTAATTTTCTAAGTGAAATACATAAGGGACCCTACAAATAACAACGTATCGACATCGCAAGCACTTTGGTGCATGAAGACTTTAGAATAAGGTATTTAAAAAAACAATGGCGAACTCCATCGATAATACTAGGGTTAAGAGAATATGGCAGCTTTAATTAACAAACTTGGTAAATCAATTTGAACTGACTGAAAAGGTTGATTTTCAGATTAGACTTTTGACAATAGTGAAACATTTGTATTTCTTTCAATTTATCTACCTAAATAAGACGAGGAGCAAAACTGTATGCATTAATAAAAATTAATTATGCCGATTTCGTCACATATATATACCATACACAGTGTTTATTATATCCTTGAACAATCAATCTATGTTTCCTCTTCTTTCAAGTGATCTAGCTGTCTTGTGTTATGTAGCACTCTAATCGTAGATATGTTTTAAATATTTAAGCGTTTTCTAAAATAAAATGTGCTCTCCTGTTATAGATAATATACAAAGGTGGCTAACCATTTTGTAAGAAAATTTTCTGTTTTGTGCTAAATACTTTACAGTGCCAAAATATAACAAAATATAATACCTCTCAATCAACAGTCGCTTAGCTTTACGAAGAACATTTTTTCTTATTTGATAAAATATTTTAGAACCCATTCAAGCAAATTACTAACCATCCAGACACGTGACGCAAAATCTTTTTTGAACTATTACAATTATCGGTGAGGGTTCAGGCTGGTTCTGCAGCTGTCAGACTTGTTATCTTCGTAGCGTGCCGCGAGCCACGTGCCCTAAAGCTGGGACAATGAAAATTTCCTAGATTAAAATGAGCAAGTCCGTCGTTCCGAAACTACGGTGGAACCTGTTATAATACTATTGTCGTATATCGTTTGACAGGTTGCTATTCTGCTTAAAGATCTATATTGGCTCCGGAAAGTGTGCACAACTTAACTGCTTAATGGAATACACAATCTGTGTTGGTGTAAGTCTAATTCATTGAGTAACAAAACAGCCTGAAAGAACACAGAATTTCACTAAATTGTAATAAATGTGTTGGGAATACAAAATATTCAAGAACAGTTTTATGCCAGATAGTAAATAAGTCTACATATCAGTGAAAACAATTCAATTATAACTCTGTGAAAATAGATGAGTGTTAGACTTTACTACCGAGGCGTTTTTCAGCCACATTTATACCAAAAACTAAAGTACATTTTACGAAAAACATTTATTTATATAATAAAGTTAATGAGTCGGTTTCATAAATAATATATTCTTAGTTGTAACTTATGAAACATGAAGATTATCATATTAAAACTGGTCACAGTTAGAGTGTGACTGAATCAGAAGCACAATAAAACTCCAGCGCACCATAAATTAAACCACCATTGAAACACTTAAATTAACAACGTTGCACCGAATCTAATCATAGACATCTAGTTCATCATAAACAAGCTGTTCGATCGTTGGTGGAGACAGGAAACCTTGAATCGATATTGTATTAAATGTGTGTTGTATTAAATGTTTGTTGTATTAAGTGTTTGTTGTATTAAATGTTTGTTGTATTAAGTGTTTGTTGTATTAAGTGTTTGTTGTATTAAATGTTTGTTGTATTAAATGTTTGCTGTATTAAATGTTTGTTGTATTAAGTGTTTGTTGTATTAAATGTTTGTTGTATTAAGTGTTTATTGTATTAAATGTTTGTTGTATTAAATGTTTATTGTATTAAATGTTTGTTGTATTAAATGTTTATTGTATTAAATGTATGTTGTATTAAGTGTTTGTTGTATTAAGTATTTGTCCATTTACTTTATTTCGTTTGATGTAGTTTGCAAAAATAAAGAGTTATTTTTGTCAGAAGTATTTAATAGTTTCTTAACTAGCATCTAAAATAAAAGCATATTACAATAAATAAACTTAGTATTCCGAAAATTGTTTAATTTGAAATCTAAGTTCAAGGGAGGTCCAGTCAATATATACTTTGATCAATGTGTGTTATTGGGTTATACTATTATTACATTCATTCAATTAAACGTCCTTCGTGAGATTCAAATAAAATCACCGTGCTTTCGTTTTTATCAAATAATTATAAGATTAGTGAAATAATTTTAAGTTATTTACATGCACATCCTTTGGGCCTTTAGGGAATAACCTTCACTGTAAATCATATATACATTAGTGAAATCAGTTGTGGAAATAATAATGAGCAGGAAGAGTGTAAAAAAGGTAAATACTACGGATTGCCACCCTTTTATTATGTGAAAATTAACTGCTCCATATATATTCATGATTATGTTATATTCAGGAATATACCATAAAAGTATACTGAAAAAACAAAAAAAAACATTTGTACTTTACTAAAAGCAAAATAGAACAGCTAAAACCTTACTCTGAAATCAGAATTAAACCTTTTAGATTCTGCTAATTGTTCATCTCGATCTGTGAAAACAACAACAGAGATTTAAATCCTATAAATGAATTACTTCATGTGCTATTAGCTTACACTGTGTCATCCAACCAATCAGAAATTACCACATCAGTATAAAGCCTATGAAAATGTAGGTAATAATAATAAACTTTGCTCAGTACTATTAGCATGATTTAAGCCATTCCTTTCAAGAACAAAATACCGTATGAAAAGCATGTAAAAACCAAAGTTTCCTCTTGTCAGGGGGCAGTTCATACGAAAAATTGTTGCAAGACTTTAAAAGTGGTACGTGAAAATGGCACTATTCAAAATACAAGTGTTTTAAATAGGAAACCGAAACTCTCCAAATACAAATTAAGTACCTGAGGGTATGTTATTTATGAGACAGATGAGTAAAGAACTTGCTGTAAATACAATGTTAGCCCTAGAACGGTAAGATACACATTGGTAAGAAGTGATATCAATAGACGTAAAATACAATGTTAGCCCTGAAATGGTAAGATACACATTGGTAAGAAGTGATATCAATAGACGTAAAATACAATGTTAGCCCTGAAATGGTAAGATACACATTGGTAAGAAGTGATATCAATAGACGTAAAATACAATGTTAGCCCTGAAATGGTAAGATACACATTAGTTAGAAATGATATTAACAGACGTGTAGCTGCTTAAAAGCCGCTCTTGAGAAACGTTAACCAACACAAAAGGTAAAAACGGACATTGAACTATCAACAGTGGGATGAACAAAGCTGGAGACATTGTATTTTTACAGATGAGTTCAAACTGTTCCATGACAATCAAGGACAGTTTATTCGATAAAAGAAGAGTATCATGTCAATGCACAACGTCTACGGTAAAAGCATGATGGGCTGCATCTAAGTCCACCCTGTCGGTGATCGACAAATAATGTATGACTTCCCGACTGCTGACAACTACAGACAGATTCTGATCCATCATGCAATCCCCCAAGGAACATGACTTGCTGGGCAGGGATTCATCTTTCAGCAAGCATACAATAAAAGTGGTTAAACGATATCTTGATGGTGAAGCGAGAGATGTAACAATCACAACCCTCACTTGGCCTCCAAAAAGTCTTGATTTGAACAATCTTGACGCTGTATTGGCTTATGAAAAAATCTGGGAAGTTCTAAGGTCGATCAAACAAATTGGCTGAATTGTGGGAAGTAATGCAAGACATTTGGAACAATATTTCACAATCGTACATTCATAAACTGTAAAGCAACACGAAAACAAAGTGAAATGCTCTGCGTAAAGTAAAGGACTTCCATTCAAAATACTTGTTTGTTTTCCTTTTGTATTTTCGATAATAATGTTTTGTACCGTTAGTAAATGCACTAATCTGATGACCATTATTTGTTAGTTGTGACTCCTGCATGAATATCGCTTGCGTGTTTTCATTACTGCTTATGCTGTTCAGACATTCATATTTGTCAGTCACATTTTCAAAAATAGAAAAAAGAAAACAAACTTCTTATAACACAGTCTGGACGTTACGACGAGTATTACTCAAAAATTCGGTACTTTTGCCCCTCCCTCCCAGCAAAAAGTGCTTTTACTTTGGTAATGGGATAAATAGAGTTATTTTTGCGCTAACATATTATCATTTTTATTACAGAAGATAAATGAAATTAAAGAAAATACATTTCAGATATTATACTAACTACACGGAGAGCAGTTGCATCCCAGATATTAGTAAGAATAAAATAACTTCATCTAAGGCACAAAAATAACAATGAGGTCAATTAAGGGATTTAATATGATATATTTATTTTATATTATCTTAAAGAAGAGGATTTCGAAACGTGAATTGTATTAATAAAAACTGTCTAATATGTTAATGGCAAAAGCACTTATAGGATGAAAGCAGCACCCTAGAAATGTTATACGTTGATGCTGGTATAGGTCTTGCACGGGTGACCACATACCAATTTTAGTTAGGTAGGTACTTGTAAAAGATATGATGAGGTCTAACATGTTTATGTAAAGGAATACAAATACAATCAAAAGCAATAATCACGTTAAGAGCAACCATTATTCAAGCTAGATAAATCAAGAGACTTAATAGAACACAAGTTATTAAGCTCGACGTAAACAACTGAGAGTAATGACAAAATAGGCAAAAAACACGCAATATTAAGAGTGAAAATACATAGAAATAAGAAAGAGAACACCAAAATGACAGAACGAAAAGGGTATTCTGTTGAAGTGGTAATAAAATGCGAAAATTTAATAAAGATATATAGAGCTTGAGAACAAATAGAATACCCACCATCACGCAATAAATCCTCAGACTCATAACCATTCATTCTCGCCTTGTCACCAAATTAATTATTTCCTAACAACCTTGTCCATGTCTTATTGGCGTTATATACACATTTATAAAATTTTAGTGTTTTCAGTTAAACTAGAGCTCGGGCTGCATGCAGAACGTGCTTTGAACCGAATAACTTTTCAGTTATTGATCCAAGCCACAAGTTTCATTTAGACAAATATAATTATTTCTCTAACGTATACGTGAACTCTGCTCTCGGCTACGACTTGACTTCATTGATTTACTTTGTGCTTGGGTAACTTAGTAAAAATAAACATCAGTGTGAATATTCCAACAGCCCGCTTCTCTAATGGCTTGCTTCATTATTAAATAAGTATTCTCACTAAATGGTTGAGACTCGTTTCATATATCTACGCAGGGCCTAATGAGACAGTATTTACTTTAAACACTTGAAGCTGAAGATATCTCGAGTTGGGTGTTGACCTGCTTAGTCGTTGTCGTTATTAAATGAGCATTGCTTTGTTTCCTTCATTATTTATTCTTAAGCCGACTTCTGTGAAGAATGCGATTCACAAAATAAATGCATAAATCCTGCTACTCTGGTAATTCCAGTCGAGTCTCCTTTTTATTCTGAATATTATATGATTTGACAGTAGTAGGAATTTTGTATTTTTTTAAATAATTTTAAGAAACATAACGTTAAGTTTCTTGAGTTTTTAATAATTGGGCAATATTCTCCAAAGCCATCAATTAAAGGAATAAATGCCCCCCCCCCCAATGTCATAACGATATGTCTGCGGACTTACACCGCTAGAAACAGGGGTTTCGATACCCGTGGTGGACAGAGCACAGATAGCCCTTTGTGTAGCTTTGTGCTTAACTACAAACAAACAAACAAACGAATTAATTTCAAGCCAATGTGATTAGCACTGAATACATTTATTGTAAAATAAATATATTTTATCACAAGTACAAAATTAGTTTCTCAATGATCCACGTTTAGCAAAATCATATCTGTAATAGTAATATTATTCATCTAGGCCGCACTATAAGGCTTTAAGAAGACTGATTAATAGAGAAAAGTATTATTTTATTACACCAATACGTAACATAATATTTCCTCTTCCAACTCACTTCTTCCTAATGCTTTTATTTCACGCGTTTATTACACTGCTACCTTCAGTCGAAAGGACTGCATTTCAAAACTGTTATAAAGACTTAATAATTTATCTAATTAGATATGAAATTGGTTTTACTTATTCCACTCTATGCTACGTTAAAGACCTGTCTATTTAAGATAAAGTTGATGATGGGTAACTGTCCATTTTGAAAGCTTCTTTCGTTTCTGTATAATTTTCAAGCAAACTGTCCAATTAACAGAGTAAATCTTCATCGGGTGAAGCTCTCAATGGCGTCTCCTAGATATAGCGTTTATAATTATTCGTTGCTGTAGATATATACACTCTTATCTAAAATTATATTGCGTTATTATGACGAGCGCCACATAATATATTTTGTTAAGAAATAAATGATGACTTTTTTTCTTGTCAATAACATAAATATATTGAAATATTACTAGCTTAGGAAAATACAATAATGTTTTAATTTTTTTTTAAATATTGCATGAATATTTACTGGCCTGCGCGTTAAAGAGTCAATTGATATTAAAGACAATAGATAAGATTACATGCAAGGAAACATGCTTGCAACTGTTTGGACTTTTCAAAATCATGACCATGAGGAGGTAATACCCTACGTAAAATCAATTAACAAGGCGTTTTTTTCTTTTATGTACCTGAAGATGTACGCCCTCCTCCAAATGACATGAATAAATCTGTTTTTAAGTGGTACGGGTTGTGATATTACGTGTTGTCTTTTATTGTATGTACTTTTTTTTTTACAACAACGTTTTTTTCTAAGCTGGTTCAAAACACCAACATTCAGTTCCCGTGTAATTTATATATATACGTGTTATGCGTTCAGAACGCAGTTCAATATAAGCGTATTTTCGTTCTCATTTCTTCTGTGTATATTTATTTTACCAGTGAACATTTCATGAAGGAAACATTGATATTCTATAGAAATAAAAGAAGTGGATATGACTCAACCAGTTCAGTCTCAGATTCTAGGAAAAATAAATGTTATTTTCATGTAAAACATCTCAGTTTGGTTACGCCTTCCTTTTATAAATATCTACGAATCAATTCCGCATCGTTCGATAAGTGTAATATTCTTGAAATAATTTTTTGTAACAGTTCTTCCAAGTACTTTAAAAATCTACTGTCTAATGAAATTGAAATTATATGCCAATGTCATAAGTATATCGTCGTCGCAAAAAATCTCTGTTCGTTGTCGAAAAAAATCTTTTATACGTCACCTAACTGCTAAGTATAAATATCGATATACCTTAAAATGTAAGACGTCACACGAACTTAGTTTGAATAAAACAGCATCTGTTCAAAGTTAAGCTTACACATATTCATAAAACTGTAGCAAATACAGTAAATGTGCCTGCGTTTTAATACGTCGCTAATCCTATGTGATTATCATTAGTCTAAATTAACAAAGCTGTGTTAGCTTCACATAAAATTATCGACCCACTAAGCTCAACAAAAGTTAATCAGACTTTGCACAATTAAACTGTTCAACCACAAATGAACTTTATATACTGACTGACTAACTTTAATAATAATTTAACCAAAGTCTACATACTGACTACTACAATAGTCTAACTGATCTGTGGATATTTATTGACTAATATTTACTTACTGACTAACTAGCCTTAATAAATGTAATTAGTTGCTTTGTATTGACCCACAAAACAAGCTCTATATACTAACTGATAAACTGAACAAATCTGAGTTATTTCGACAAACGTACTGGCTAAATTGAATAAAAGTTTAACCAAGCTCTACATATTGGTTGAACATGTCGAAGAAAATCTTAACAAAGACTACATATCGATTGAATATATTGAAAATAATCTAAACAACGACTATATACTGACTGAACATGTCGAATAAAATCTAAACAACGACTACATATTGATTGAACATGTTGAAGGAAATCTTAACAAGGACTACATATTGACTGAACATGTTGAAGGAAATTTTAACAAGGACTACATATTGACTGAACATGTTGAAGGAAATTTTAAAAGAGACTACATACTGAACATTAAGGTGAACAAATTTGCATATCTAGAGGCTATAATAATCAAAAATTAAAATGTAATATTTGCAGTAAAATTGTTCACTAAAGGCTACCTGTAGTTAAAGAAGTTTGAGATAAAAAAGGTTGTATATTTCTTAAAGAAAAATAAATAATAAGTAAAACATGTATGTATTACATCAGAAATTGAAAAAAAAACATTACTTTCAACACGAAAATACGGACAAAATTAACTAGAATATTAAGTATGAATCATGCGTTAACAAACCATTTTTCACCACTTCCAATTGATTAAAAGTTAGGATTATTAATATATTTTTTGCTATTTATGTTTACGTTAATACTTAGATTAGGTTTGGTAATCAAGTGTATAAATTCTGTATAAATTCTACATATTTTAGCAAGTTTAATATATATATATATACATAAATATTATCTTTATCCTCCGACTTAGGCCTAAAAGTATGCTTGACTTACCTGCGTGTTCTTTGAAAGTTTGTTTGTCTTCATGACGTTTGGCATAGGTACAATTATTTTAAGTACCCTCTTAAAAATGTTTTATGCGCATAACACTAGTATCATACAGTAAAGCCTAAACTAACCACGGAGGGGCGCCACATAGCAGCACTTTTCAGTTTATGGGTTAAGTGAAGAAAGTTGCTTAGTTTCTACACGCACATATCGACCAGAAACCCTAATGTGTTATGTGACGTGATCACTAGCGGGTTTCTCTTCAGAGATATATAAGTCCCTTCATTCCGAACAATCGCATAACAAGCATCAAGGCCGCAGCTGTCTAACGCTCGTGGATTGTCTGAGGAGCTCTGGCACTGGTCACGTTCTACTACTGGCACGTGTGAAAGACTAAAGACCAGAGGATTTCTGGACACGTACAAATATGACAACCACTCTTCTCAGTTGCTGAAAATCTCAAAAGCTACTGTCCCTACTACTCGATGCCTTTGGCGTTGATTTGCTGATAAGAATACCAGTTTTGGTTGGGGGACTCTTCTATTCCGTGTCTGAAAGAGCAGGGAAACGTTGTGCTTAGGAAACGATTTGTTGATTTTTTGGCCAGAGTTTGTTAGTTATTCTATTACTTGTGAATTTTATATGAGCAAGTGAGAGTTTTACTGATACACGTTATTCTCTAGATAATGAAATCGAATACACTGAGTGATATGAACAAACTTACAGGAACCGCATTAACGAGTTTGTGCGTGACTTCACTCTTATTTCAACTTACTGGTAAGTTTACTTTGTTTCATTTACAGTGTTGGAGAATAGTTGAGATGGATGTTCTTATCGGATGAAAACCTAAAACAAGTTATCTATAGATTTTATTACATATAAAGAAATGTAACGTCAAAAGCTATTTAGTATGTTGAAGTGTAAGTAGTAACAGTTAACGAGTTATTAATTTTAATATAATATACTTGTAACTTTCAATTTGGATTAAGTTTCATTGTACTTCTTGTCCATAGGAAGAATAACTAGTAACCAAGCACTTTTAATGTCAAAGCTGTGTCGAAGGGAATCAATAATCTTGTCCTGATGAAATTCTTTGAAACATAGCCGATTTAAAAATTTAGAGCATTTTTCTAAAACTTTACGTATTGTAATCGTAATGTAATTGAAATAATATTGAAAATGTTCTTACATAACCAATACTGTTGATCATTCAAAAGCTAGAGTCTAAGCTCTGACAAATCGTTGAAATTAATATAAGCTAGAAAAATGAAATGAAGCTGGATTTTTTCACGTAAGAAAACGTTCGAATTCAAAAATAATTAATTTATTTATTATACGACGAATACTGCTTCTGTTAGAATGGAATATTACATGCTCTTAATTCGGTTACGTTAATACATATCTATCTATCTATATAGCAAAAAACCAAGCTTTTAGCCATAAAACAATGAAACTAAGTTCCACTCGTTTTATGTTAAGATGTACGAGCATTGTATAACCATTTTATTAAGTATTAATTTTCATTTTGACTTGAGTTCATACCAAATTAATTATATATCAAATGTCCGGGTAAGTTCAAGCTGCATGTAGCATGACTCGTTTAATTTATTCCATAGAATACTGCTTATGTTTGGAATACCCAGAATTAATTCAAGCATCTTCATAGTGCCAAGCTTAATAATCGAGTATTGAAATACTATTGGTTCCAAAGTCACAGTGTTTTTCATTTAACTTTCTTTCTTTCAGAGTTTATGTATAATGTGTTGATCAATTTCAAAACAAGAATGATAGATCTCCTCACTAAGCTTAGTTTATTTATCCAAAACTATATAGTATAAAGAATGATTAGTGTCAAGTTTTAAACATCTGCCTTTAGCCTTACGATCTTTGTGTATTTTATATAAAAACTTCTGTTAAACAAATACGTCAGATTGGGAATCAGATTCATCCTAGTTAAAAAAAAATCACCTTCAATAAGGTGGGTGTAAAAATATGTTTTAATCAGTGTTTGAGAACATAAAGTAATTCTAAGGTTATTTATCAAAAGACCAATGTTTACAACTCTCCATACTCTTTAGTGGCTTCATTGTCTATTTTTTATTTTGTTGGTATTATTTAAATTGTGGGATAATCAGCGTGGTTGTGTGTGTTTCAATCTCACTACCCTTTTCATCTTATTTTTCTCAAAATTTCGATTTTGTGAGAATTTCTTTGTTCACTAGCTATCGTGTTTTTTGTGTTTGTGATAAAGTGAAATGTAATATATAAATATAGCTTAAGATGCAGTTCCTATCTTTGTTAGGTTGATGCTATTTTCACATTAACTCATACAGAGCTGCTTTAATTTCATGGCTTAAGATGCAGTTACTATCTCTGTTAGTTTGATGCTATTTTCACATTAACTCATACAGAGCTGCTTTGATTTCATGGTTTAAGATGCAGTTACTATCTCTGTTAGTTTGATGCTGTTTTCACATTAACTCATACTGAGCTGCTTTGATTTCATGGTTTAAGATGCAGTTACTATCTCTGTTAGTTTGATGCTGTTTTCACATTAACTCATACAGAGCTTGTGTTGATTTCATAACTTAAGACGCAGTTCTAATCGTTATTAGTTTGATGCTATTTTCATATTAATTCGTACAGAACTGTGTTGATTTCATGACAATCTTACAGATTTTGTTCTAGCTTTTGCATTTACTTCCCCCTATTTTATTCAATATCCGTTATCCCTAGCTTATGACTGTGGAGTTTTAATAGCCTTATAACCTAATTTTCTCACATTTTCGGATGATGTATAGAAATAATGTTTATAACTTTATTGTGATAATGTCATCAAAACTAACCAATAAACATCGAATTAAGTATGTCGAGAAGAGATTATATTCCTCAAGTTTGGAATTAATACGATCACCAAGTTTGTGATTTGTATTTTATTCCATTCAAAGTTTATTCAAATGGTATGTACAGTATATTACACTTATTCGTGTTTTATGTTTTCTCACTGACCTGTACGAGCTGACTGAAACATGACGAACTTTAGGATGTATGGCCGAAGACTTACTTGTTTATTTATCATTGACTGTCACTTTACTGTTGACTTTATTGTTAACTGATCTAATCAGAGAATATATTTGTTCGTTATGTTTGTAAATATATTAAGATTTCGTTTCTATTACGCTTGCTTTTTAAATCCTGAAACGTTAAGATGAAAGGTTTTATTTTATCTCAGTTAAATACCGAATTATGAATTAAATAAGTGTTTTTAATAACAAAAAACACTGCACCGAAACAATACAAAATAATTAATTCTGATTATTTTGCTTTACAGATAGTTTTGCTGGACTCTATTCAGTCTCTTAAAAATTCGAATATTGATGGAAAGTTTTTGTTAAAATAACATAAGTGAAAGAATTAAAATAATTTCATTTCTTTCAGCCTTCAAGATAGAATTAAGATAATTTTATATTTTTCGGCTTCCAAGTTTGTCCCCCGGTGGGACAGCGGT
>NW_013665828.1:655699-655965 GCF_000517525.1 Limulus polyphemus | reverse complement strand
CACCGAAACAATACAAAATAATTAATTCTGATTATTTTGCTTTACAGATAGTTTTGCTGGACTCTATTCAGTCTCTTAAAAATTCGAATATTGATGGAAAGTTTTTGTTAAAATAACATAAGTGACAGAATTAAAAATAATTTCATATCTCCCAGCCTTTAAGATAGAATTAAAATAATATGATATTTTTCAGTCTCCAAGTTTGTCCCCCGGTGGGATAGCGGTAAGCCTATGGACTTACAACGTTAAAATAAGATAAGTGGCAG
>NW_013665828.1:615195-655378 GCF_000517525.1 Limulus polyphemus | reverse complement strand
CCCGGTGGGACAGCGGCAAGCCTATGGACTTACAACGTTAAAATAAGATAAGTGGCAGGATTAAAATAATTTCATATGTTTCAGTCTCCAAGTTTGTCCCCCGGTGGGATAGCGGTAAGCCTATGGACTTACAACGTTAAAATAAGATAAGTGGCAGAATTAAAATAATTTCATATGTTTCAGCCTCCAAGTTTGTCCCCCAGTGGGACAGCGGCAAGCCTATGGACTTACAACGTTAAAATAAGATAAGTGGCAAAATTAAAATAATTTCATATCTTTCAGCCTCCAAAGACTTTCATCACGGCAGACAAATGAAGAGGGTTTAATACATTCTGTTTGTTTTTGAAGTTGATTGGAGTACCTTTTTAAATGAAACTCAATTTAGTCCAGATGTGATCCATTACTGAGTTAGAATTGTCTAAGTGAATATTGCATTATTTCTAACCAAAGTTTATTTACAAAGAATTACTCATTTCTTATAAGAAAAATTAGATCGTTGATGAGATTATTCAGTCTGGTTTCTTTTGTTCGTGGAAAAGTTTATTTGCGCAGTTAAGTTAATGGCTTGAAGAGTCTCAGTTGTTTCAACTGAACGATCTAGCTAGAAATAGTTTTTCTGGAATTTTGACAACTTGTTGATCATATAATTTGAAATCCCAGATATTTATATCTAAAGCTAGATACATTTTAACAATACATATATATTAAAAAGATGTCAACATAAACAAATCATATGAAGACGAAAATTATATCATTTAGTATTACATACGAAACGTATTTCAGTTATATCTATACATTCACATTTTACTCATATGTTAACTTTAATAAATATTAATATATAGATAATGTTATGAAAGTAGAGCGAAATGTGCCTAGGTCTAACACTGGGTTTCGATATATAACATAATATGACCAAAACAATTATTTTTAGAAACTAATCGTGTTCAAATAATAATGCTTGCTAACAAATGACAAAACACAGAACCACGTGTGTGGGTGTATATATATATTATGTCTACTCTGAAGGTATACAACCGTCTTTAAGGAACAGATTACGTTAAAGTATACGACCAAAGAACTCAGTACCCCTTAATCCGTTTGTTAAGTGTTATAAACATGTTCTAATTGAAAATGTAGAATATCTGTACATGTGTGTTAGGATAATAAACATTGCTTTACATTCGTAAACAAGTAATTGCATAGTAAAAATGAAATGGAACAGCTTATTGGGAAATGAGTTTGAGGAAAACAAAACTTAAATCAGATAATGGGATATTTCATGAAGATATAATGTTTGAGTGACTGGGTTTCTATAAGCTTCGTACTTATACATAAAGTCAGCAAGGAAACGTTCTATGCTCGATTAATAATCTTCTCCGTTAATTCTATGATATTAAGTTTCTCTAGTTTCAAACACAAACTTAATTTCGTCATAGATGATGCGTTAAAATATTCTGTATAATAAGCTGGATGATGCGTTGTATATCGATAACTGAAACTCTTAAAATGGCAAATAAGTAAATCGACTTCGTTTCATATTTTTAGACAATTACGTTGTTGCAGAAAGTGTAACCATCACAGATCCCTATGCCACTAAAAGGCTTAAATAACATTTTGAACTTTTTTATCTTAAATTAGGGTAAGATATTAGTAATTAACTGATCTGGAATAACAATAATACAAAACTATCTAACCCTATTGTTTTTTCCTATTATTTAGTGGCCACATAATATGAATCATTAAAGATCCACATGAGACGGAGGCTTTTTAGGATATGCTTTGGATTTTATTTGATATGGCGTACTTTGTCCATTATTCCCAAACAATTCACGATGCTTAGTTATTTCATGTATTCGAAGACTTACATTAACGCAGATCTTCTTAAATAAAACGGGAACAAAAATTAGTCTTTGAAAGTAGAGAGGGAACGGAAATTAACGGCCCCTTCCCTTAGACATCCGAATGAATAGTCTGAGATTAACGAGGTGGTTGGTGGAGTGTAAAGAATTACATTACAGCTCCATTTTCACCGAGCATGCTGCACTGATTTCATCGTGCATAAAGTACACACACAATTGAGAAACATAAAACTAATTTTTATCTTGCATGGATTAATGGGAATGTTTCGTTATGAACTTTTAATGAATACCTCAACACACAGGAAGACAAACTTCTGTCACACGGTTGGACGGCGTTAAATTGACGGACTTACAATGTTAAAATCTGGGGTTCGACTCCCCGCAGTGGACACAGCAGATATTTCAATGCGGCTTTGTTATAAAAGAAACAAATAAACAAGTATCTCTTGCATAGAGTAGTTTGTCTTCTAATTATGAGCACAAAGCTTAAAAGAAAATATATCTTAAAATATGACTGGAAAAAGAAAAACTTTTTATACCAACCGCATTATCTGATGTAACACAATATGCACATAGATCGCATTTTAATCTTTCAGTAGGTTCTTCTTATATAATGAAACGTTTTACAAGCAACGCTATGCTCATTAGCAGAAACGAAGGAAATACATTTGAATTAATAATAAACTCCATCTATTTTATTCATTTTATAACGTAATAACTGTGGTTCATTATTTGAGTGTAGCATAAGTGAATAGGAAAGTAAGTTTATTTAATAGAACTAAATGGTTTCTACGCGTCTGAAAGTTTTTTTCCATTCGCTTATTTAAGAATTTAACATTATTATATCGTTTATGTGTTTATCTCAAACTTTAGTTTGGATTTCATTAGATTCTGAGATATTTACCATATTTAATACAAGTTTCATTCTTATTTTTGTAGCTCGTTTGTAGGTATATACGTATGTAAAGGCTTTAACGTTGACCATGCAAACGTTTAATTCACACAGTTTACACTGAAGAATCATGAAAATTACGTTTCGGCTTTTCGTCAGGATAGAGTTACCCGAAACGTCGGTAAATGTTTATTTGTTATCCCAGCAAAGGCCGCATTTTTTGATAACAAAAAGAGTCTCTGTTTATTTAAACAGAAAGGATTACTCTATTATCTCATTCAGGAAATAGTTCCCCATGGCTTTAATCCGTCTTTTTTTTTGCGTTATTGCCCTTGACAATCTTAACAAAGCCAAGCCTAATGCAATTTCATAGCTCAAAAACATAAATCGACAATCACAAGGGACGCAATCCCTCTTCCCATAGACAACTCGGTGGTGGCTTCTAAAAGAACTTCGTTAAGTGATAGCTTAGAGACGATTCAAGGTGGCTACGTTTATAAGTAATGTTTTATAGCGCTTATTGAGCTCTTCTCAAAGTTTTCTCTCTTACATCCGCTTCTACCGCATCTTCCCTTTCTTACATCCAATGTGATGTAAATGAGTTTAGGAATCATGAGTGTAGAGATATGATGGAGAATTTCCTGCGTCACAAGTATCAGTTTTGTATATGATGCGACCATAATTTACTCAGAAAAGCCATGTTGAATATTATCCAGAATAAGAATATTTTACAGACTTATGTGTATTATTTCAAAAGTTGTGTTTTATTTTTATCAAGTTTCTATAACCAGATACATTTCCCTGTTTTCCTATTTCCTGATTAGATATTCAGTAATACGTCATGCTAATAAAATAGACAAGTTATTTCTATTAACGATACACTCATAACAATTTTTAATTGGGTCTTAAATGACACAATTTAAAACTTTAGTTCTATTCATTGAAGTAGTTTTTGTCATAACGGGTAGGAAACTAATTGTCAAAATCCTTCTAAATCGTTATGAATGCTTATTTCAAAAACCACATATTTTATTTATTTTTATTTATGAACGACACCATAAACACTATAATATGTAGAGAATCCATATTTATGTGCAGCACAAGAAAATTACCCAGAATGCAAAATACAAACCATTTAGTTTATTTTAATAAGAATTAATTAACAGTAAACGATTCTCCAATAGGTGAATTAAACTATTTCGAATCATGGAATATAATTGTTCTGCTCATTTCCTTCTCTATAAGCTATATTTTTCGTCCTAATTATTTATTAACAGAATGGTCACGGAATTCTTCTTTGCATGAGTTTGAGGAACCATTTGAGAAACATATTCTGTATTTAAAAAAAAAGTTTAAGTAAGAAATCAACATATTCAGTTTCAATACAATTAATTAACTATTACTCAATAAACAGTTGAAGAGTTATGAAACATCACACTTGCAAAGGTTTTTATATGCCCAGTTTCTTTCAAACTAAAGAAGGTTTCTCTTTAGTTGTTTACTTTCTTTTTATCGTTACACAACGAAAATAAATTTCAAAGCCGATTTCAGTTATTTTGGGGGGTAATACGGCCTAAAATCAATTATACTTATGAGATTATGTGACCATCAACCATTTATTTTATAGAACCGTTAATAAACGATTAATTTCATCCATCTTCAACCGATTTAATTCATAATATTAATTCTATATTTTTTTTTAAACTAATAGGTATAATTACCGAATATTTTACTTTATATACAGGTATATAAATATAATTTCTTACAACCGAAATATATATTTTCCTAATCGTCAGGAACATCCCACCTATTTAAAGATGAACTTTAAAAACTGTATTTGACAATTAAATATATTAACAGTAGCTCAACCTTTGTCAAGATCAATAAGAAATGATCATTTATTTACTTTTTCTGTAAGTATTTAAGAAATATGCATGTACATTGAGTGGTCGCTTTATTATGACTCAAAGACACAGTTACATATCATTCCAGTTGTTTGCATTTGCAATTTAGCCTGATAATATGATGTGCTAGGTACTTGTGTTATCCTTTTACATTGTCATACTGTGGTTATACTGAAAAACAGTGGGATCTCTGTGACATTACAAGGGCATGAAAGGAAGTTTCTGTCCAGGGGAATGTTTTTATCAAAGACCGTCTTGTTAGACAGCTATTGAAAGATATCAGACATCACAGTCACAACAGCACTAATCGAAATGGTATAAATAAGGCTAATAAAACGTTCATATGCAGCCTTTAACTATCACAAAATGGCTGAGCTCAGATGCAGCTTTAGAGGTGCACAAAGTGCAAATTGTGGACAATAATGACTTAAATGAGTAGTTTCATCTGACGAGTTCGCGATTCAGTGTATTTTATGCTGGCGTTAGAGTTAGATTATGGAGTAAACCACATAAAAATCTTGGCCCAACTTGTGCTGATTCGAATGTGCATGATGTTCGATGCGTTAGAGTTAAATTATGGAGTAAACCACATGAAGCAATTGACGTTACTTGTGCTGTTCTGAATGTGCACGCTGATCGATGCGCCACAGTTAAATTATGGAGTAAACCACATGAAGAAATTGACACTAATTGTGCTATTTTGAATGTGCATGATGCTCGATGCGTTAGAGTTAAATTATGGAGTAAACCACATGAAGAAATTGACACTAATTGTGCTGTTTTGAATGTGCATGATGCTCGATGCGTTAGAGTTAAATTATGGAGTAAACCACATGAAGAAATTGACACTAATTGTGCTGTTTTGAATGTGCATGATGCTCGATGCGTTAGAGTTAAATTATGAAATAAACCACATGAAACAATTGACACTACTTGTTTTGTTTCGAATGTGCAATGCGTTATAGAAGGTGGAAATCCTCTAAATTAGCCATTCAGTGTTCTTCACAAAACTTTCTGGATCAAAATTAATACAAAATGCTGAGCAGTAAGTTTGAATGATATAATAATTTGTTTTAATGAAATAATACAATATATAATAATGACTTTCCTTAATATGAGTATTTTTATTTAAAATGCTTTTTGTTGAAACAGAATAGCATAATTTTAAAGGTGGTATTTCGTACCTGACACGAAAAACGGTAGCAAAAAAGAGCCAAATCTGTATGTATTTAAAGTAATGTATTTTTACACAGGATGAACGAATTTAGTTTCGACCACAGACATAGATTTCTGAAATGAAAATATACATATTGCACTTACTTACAAAATAGCATTACTAGGGATTTAATTCATTTTACTAGAGAATCTGAGTAATTTTTAGACTACATAATTTGTTTTCAAAAGTTTAAGAAATGTTTTCTGTATGTATGCTTCCCTTTAATAAAGTCTTGGCCAAAATGTTTGCATATTTTGTAGCAAATAAGAACATTATAATTAAGATGAAATACAAATATATATTTAGCGCTGTCAAACTGAGAAATGCATGTTGTATTAAACAACTACATTTGTAATTTGTGTAATGAAACATATTCTATGAACATCATGAATGATTTATTAGAAAATAAAACAATTTATCGGACACGTGAAGAAAGATGTGTAATTTAGCATTTCACCTATCACAACAAAACCTTACCGAAACATAGATAATGACAAAATATAACATCAAATTATTATAAGTAGCGTATGTAATCTTATATCAGTTCTTATTAAATAATAAATATATGGTTGGTCCTCTTAATTCCCTAGTAACATCCGCAAGGCAGGGAGGATGCTGTCGATGAGGTTATTGATGTAATCCGCCGTGATTTTTTCTCAAATTGACACTAGAAGGCGCTGCAATTCAGCTACAGTAGCTGTTTTAGGGTCGTGGTTTTCAATGGGATTACACTCTGGAGACTTTACTGACCATAGCACTCTTGTAACATCCTCCTGGTCGAGATAATCCTGTACAATAAGCGCACTGTGGGCTGTGACATTGTCATCCTGGAACACAAAGTTATTGCCAAACCTTCCCCTAGCATATTGCAAAAATATCGTCTCCATATGGAGAATATGAAGAGCAGTTTTTCCACAATAATGAATAGCTGCCAAAACATGTGCTGCACCACCATCTGTAGAAAGTTGTGTGATTCAGCATTTCACCTATCCTGTTTCACCTTTTTTGTGTGGCAAAGACAGTCTTCCCTCACCTATTCTCTAGGAAAACAACGAATCCTACCATCATCTTTAACAGGCCGGAAACAGGACTCATCTGAAAATATGACATGTTGCTAGTGTCCTACCTGTAAGTCTCACGCAAGTAACACAGTGGCGGCAGTGAGTTCTGGTTAATATCGATCTGCAGATAGCCTTTCTTGCAAAATAACTTGTTTGGTTAGTCTTCTATTCACTTTTTTTCTGGATAGCTTGTAAAGAATGTGTTCACGCCTTTCCTGTCGTAAGGCGTTGCAAGAATTCTGTCGCCCTTGACGTGTTAACCTGATCAAAACACGGTCATTATAGACAGTAGGTTTTCGGTGTCCACCAGTAGACTTTCTGGAACAACGTATAGAGTAATTTTTAGACATTTTATTTAATGTTTTACCCTGACTACTATAAGTTCCAAGTAAATTCAAATGGCACAAAATAGAAAATAAAATACATTGATTGTTTTAGTAGAAAGAACAATAATTTTATATTAATTTTTTGTTTCATGCTCCTTTGACATTTCATTGGGAACTCATACTACATAGACTGATATATTCCTAAAATCATATTGACTTTACCTTTAGTGATACCTCTCTCTTTAAGCTGTATTATTGTTTTTCATTATTCTAAGTTAAACCAGTTGAAATACTGGATTTATCCACCTGCAAGATATTTCAGCTTCTACACTTTCTGATTAAGCATTAATGTGATAATCAAAATGCTTTAGTTAATTGTAATTAATACTTGGATGCATCTAAGTTGCTTAACCGAATCCACTAGATTTCAACTCTTTTGGTACTGAAAGAGGGATATAAATATAAAATACTAGAATGTCGAAGAAATCAAGTGATTCTTTAATAATTTCTGGAAAACACTCGCTAGACATCTATTATTATAATACTTAGTTTTTCTCTGTCTTGAAAATGGGATCGTACTTTACTATCTAAATGCGCATGCGCTCATACTTCATTTCTATGGACGTAAACGAAAGGTGGAAGTGAATATATTTTAGTAGACATTTTGTAAACCAACATATTTAAAACTTATCAAAGATTTTAAAAAGGTTTAGCGTTAGGCCATAGAATAATCTTATAAGTTTATTTATTGATAATAATTACGGTAAAATTTAGCCCTAAAATGAACTAAAGCAAAAACGTATACAATTTACAGTATTCATTTATCTCTTTATAGAATATAGGCCGTACTTAATAAAAGCTTAACTAATGTTAGGCCTAAGACAAGTGGACTTATAGATTTTGATGTCTGTGATTAGAAATCTCTTGTATTCTTCTAGAAATCCTGCATTTAAAGAAGTGCTGTGGCAATAAAGATACTAATTTGACCGCAAATGTTTTGAGGGTCTCTGCCAGAAAGACTATAATATACTTACGCTATAGCTACGTGGAACGTTGATATCATTCAATAGAGACATGTAATGGCTTCTTTACATCTTAGCGTGTAAAGAAATATGTCAGAAATCCTATAAATATGCAGCTGCATATGTTTTTATGCCAAGAAAATTTAAGTGTTTCAGAATTCTGGTAATGGGCATGTCAGATATTTCACATTACTGTCGACAAATCATCTTTAACACGCGCATGCGCATCTAACCATTTAATCAACGTGGTAAAGGAAATCAATTGGGACAAAATATTGAATAGTTGTGGAAAGAAGAAAACCACACTAATACCTGTTATCTTATAATTGAAAACACATTTAGGCATTAAATCAAATCAGGTCGAGTACGAGCTATCGTTTGTTATCATGTTAATGTTTTGATGTAAATCCTCATTAACCTACTCACAAAAGTTTTAATCGCACTAATGAATCGTTTAAAGCCAGCTTGATATGCTTAGGAAATCGCTTGAAATTTATTAAGCATGAAACATGTTGATAGATAATAAACTGATGTATAATCTATAAGCAGCGAGAACGCTGACTGTGGAATGTTTTTGTGATCAGAAGGATCATATAAGTATATTTTTTCTCATAACTGAATCATTACGATAAAACTCCAATCAGAAGAGTGTAACAAATATCTGTTTTTGAAGATATGTTGGAATTTCATTCAGCTGATAATATTATCTTGAATTTGATTATGAAATACTAATAATATATTACAGATAAGTATACAAACATTTTGAAAGTTGAAACTTATTACGAAGGGAGTTGAGAATGTAAGAAAGGCTCAGATGAAGTGCATATCGATGCGGAAACTAAAAAAACATCAAGATAAACAACAAGCATAGTCCAATTCACACTTCGGTCCAAAGAAGGTCACTTTTGCTTGGTTTGTTCTGAAATTCGCGCCAAGCTACACGAGGGTTATCTGCACTATCTGTCCCTAATTTAGCAGTGATAGACTAGAGGGAAGGCAGCTAGTCAACACCACCTACCGTCAACTATTATGCTACTCTTTCACTAACAAATAGTAGGATTGACCGTCACATTATAACGCCCTTACAGCTGAAAGAGCAAGCATATTTGTTAACTAGGATTCGAACACGTAACTCTCAGATGGCGAGTCGAGCGCCCTAACCACCAGGTTATGCCAGGCCAAGAAGGAAAGTAAAGATCTAAAGTCTAATCTTACAAAGTTTAACAGCTATGAAGAAGTAACTAAGATCTGTCAGTAGATAAGGTAATTTAATTAGATTTACAAAACTCGCTGAATTTATAAATAAACTAATTAAAAGAGCACACCAAACAAATGTTTTTAAGAAGATTGAGACAATAAAGTTAAATAGAAAACGTCTTTATCATTATTATTTTTTGCTGTTTGATGCAGTTTGATAAGATCTACTGAATTACTTAAAAGTTTTAAAATCCAGTCATTTTGGATAAACGCATTACCTAAAAAGAATAGATGAAAGGAAAGTTTCTAACATGTGATGTCCACATTAAAAGACCAAAATATACAAGATTTTGGCTTGTAGGATGTAAAGAAAACACATGTAAATAATATAAATGACAATGAAGATGTATAAAATAGTTGAAAGAGCGAAAGAAAAACCACATAAAAATAGTGGTGAAATATCCATTCGTAACGTAATATATTTTAAAGTGAGGGCGTCTCTTTTCGAAATAATTCATTTCTAAGTAATGATAAATTGATATCTCTGTTACCTTTTGTCTATACTTTTAACCTGTCAACCCAGACACATATTTATTGACGTATGTTAAGTCATTTATTATCAAAGTCACAGAAGAATCTTCGTGTGCAATAATCTTTATACAGAAACTTGTTCAAACTGTATGAGAGTAAACCCAAAAGATCTGGGTAAATTTTGTTTTAAGCGTATTTTTCATATCACCGCTTTTTGAGTATGTATGTGATGGGTATACGGTTTACCCAATTTGGATCATGTTGGGGCAATACACGTGAAGAGTGTGGCAGCTATTAAACAAACTGTGAAAAACAAGTATTTAGTGTTTGATAACAGCAAAAGCACGTGATAAAATTTAAGTCGACCTTGGAAAATTAAGAATTAATATGCAATGTTACAGAAAGATGAGGCGTGTTAGAATTTTGTGACTTTGATAAAAAAAATACATTACATTTATTAAAGAAAAATCCCAGAATTCCGCGTATATCTACGATATTTTAACGACTAACTGAAAATCGTATCGAAACTATAAATGAAAATACAATTTTCTAGCAATAATTTTAATTATTGGGAGACCATATCAAAAATTGTATTAATGATCATTCATATGTCTTCTTAATGTTGGCTGACACAATCAAATGACAAGTATATCCTACATATAAAGTTTTACTTCATGTTTATAATATACAACTGTATTATGCAGTACTCAAAACAGTTATGGAAACGCATGGGTTATATAAATAATGGGTTCGTAAACAAAGATCAATTGGAAATAAATGGTTCATTTATCATTATCGCAGTACATTATTACAGAACGTACAAACTACAAATAAGCATGTTTTGTATTTGCTGTAAACACGGAATCACTCTCAGTTTTCATGTCACCATAAGTTTAGCAATATATGATTGTAAAAAACTGTGTCAAATATTCTATATTATTCTTACAATTCAGGTGTTTGGTTGTCGTTTGATTTCTTCCAGTTACTACATAGGAGTTTATAGCTTTAATAATATTCACATCGAGATTTTGGCCAGGACAAGACATTGTTGCGAGTACTCCATCGACCTCTTTATAGAAGGCGAATCCTTGCCAAACATATTTTGTTTTGGAGGGGGATACATAGTGAATAAGAACTTGTTTGTAACTGTCAGCAGTCTGGATATCATTAAGAACTTGTTTGTAACTGTCAATAGTCTGGATGTCATTAAGAACTTGTTTGTAACTGTCAGTAGTCTGGATATAATTAAGAACTTGTTTGTGACTGTCATCAGTCTGGATGTCATTAAGAACTTGTTTGTAACTGTCAACAGTCTGGATGTCATTAAGAACTTGTTTGTAACTGTCATCAGTCTGGATATCACTTAGAACTTGTTTGTAGCTTTTAGCACTCTGTATGTCATTAAGAACTTATTTGTAACTGCCAGTAGTCTGGATGTCACCAATTTCGTTCAGATCTCCAACACCATTGGGTAAGATGCAGCCAACATTTGTCCTGGCACATCAGCATACTTCATTGTAAATGGTGTATGTTTACCGTAACGTCGTTCTCCTTTCTGCCATCGAATAAACTATCATTAATTGTTTACAAACAATTTTAATTTGAATTCATCTCTAGAGATCACACTTTTCCAGCTTTGCTTATTTCATTGTTTAAAGTCTGTTGCTCATCTTGACCTTTTGATTTGGTGGTCACCCCTAGACAGTGGTTTTTGAGCAGCTACATATACACTGAGGCCACTTCGTGCTAATGTGTACCTTACTGTTCTACTCATCTTTACGTACTCCTAGGTAACTGAGAGATTTTTTTTCTGGATTGTTGTGTATCGTGTCAAAAGTATATCCTAAGTTGAGTTAGTTTATATCTCTTTGGAAGAGTTTGGCTTTTCACTTCGACCACTTGTATTAGTTTCATGTATCCTCTTCAGGGTTTCCATACAACTCCTACTAAACATGATATTTCATCTCATTGTGTCACATCGAAATACTTAATACTCGTTTCTCATGTGTTATGTCTGCCCCTTTAGTAATTAGTGCATTCACCACACCACCGCTCTGAATGCCATAACTGCTTTCATTTTTGTCAGTTTTAAGCTGGTGTGGCACTGTCTGATTGGTTGAATGACAGCTAATACCAACATAAGTTATATGAACATGTGAATGTATTATTGTACAGTTCATGTTTGTAGAAAAGAGGGGGGAACAATCTCATAATATTTTCATTTCATACCAACTTTATTCACTGTCTCCATGGAATAATTCTTCCCAATATTATACGCCCTTAGTACCATAATAAGTGTTTCAGAAAGAAGCACAAAATTGTGGCTTCAATACGTTTTGGCTTATTCATCATTTTGTCACATTTCGTTATGCATGTTATGTTTTGTTTTTTCAGGTTCATGTAAAAATTCTTTAAATTATGACATTTCAATGTTTCAATGTATATATTATAAATTTGTAAAACATTCCTTGGGTTTTCATAAATGCACTTTGACTTCTCTTAGTATATACATTTTCTTCAGTAACATACAGCTTATGCAATACCTAAGCTTTGCAAAAATATGAGAATAATATGAGAAAAATACTCACGCATTGCTCTATTCTTGTAGGATAAAATAATTTCCCTCTCATTTTACGTATAGGTAAACTTACATTCTTAAGTATAAAATACGATCATATCCGAGTTGCCGCATCTTCAAGCAAGCACTGAATTTATTTCAATATCAGTTGCTTATGAATGATCAGTTTATAACTCGCAATGCTACCATGTTGATGTTATTACCTTATAAGCCTGTGAGCATAACATATACTTAAATCCGTAGAACATGAGGTATGTGCATGTGTGTGTGTGTGTGCAAATGTTTAACATATTTGTCTCTTGTGTGTCAGATATAATCGAAAGTCGTAGATAATAATATTTTCAAGACTACGTAATTTATTCGACTATCTAACATGCAATAGATAAAGTAGTTACTTTATTCTTGTATTTTCAGATGTCACGTTTTATAACAACAGCGTGGCTTAATTGTTTTAGCACAAACAGGTGACATTTTGATTTGAGGAAATCATCACGTCCCTCTTCATGGGCTTTCATCCTTTCTTCCGTCACTTCCTCTTCTATTTTCTAGTTAGTTATGTTGTAGATATTTCCCTAGGCTAACATGAAGTTTGATGTGAAGAAGTTTTAAGTACCTTTGTTATGATATCTCAATATTCTGGACTATAAATCACCATCTTTTTCATGTTTCTCCATACCTTACTTTTTTGCAGACTAATAATTAGAATTCCATGCATACTTTGTGTCGTGCGAGAAGCCTTAAGCAGTAAAAGAACTATTCCAATTAAAATACGACCTCATGCTTTGCCCTAGAGACTAAAATGCGATAAGATGTGGAAGTAGATAATGATCCAACTTCTGGTCCTAGAGCTCTTAGAAACATCGATTGTACTCGGTAGGCCTTACGTTAAAAACGTTAAATTCGGGTAAGAAAATAAGGAAATGTAGAAACAAAACTTGAAATATGTTTTACTAGAAAAAAAATTAGATACATTTTAATGTATGCGTATATCTAGGAAATTACAGATTTGGGTACTTTGGGGATTTATATGTACTTGTATAATCATGTGTACTTTACATATGAAGCTAAGTATAAATATACATATTTATAATAATAAGATGTTTCTATAGTCAGCCATAGCAGAAAATAAAGGCCTTGAACAGAGATACAAGTGTTATATACAAGGTGTTTTGAGCTAAAACCATTTCATGATAATTTTGTCAAGTTCTTTATCGAAGTCAGTAAAACGTATAAATATTTTGGCAAATTGTTTTATTTTAGAATATTATCAAAGATATTGTTCCTATTAGGTAAAAGACAAAAACATTTTTAGGGGTCTATAAAAATAACTATATTTCTCTAACATTCCGTTTACTAAATATTAAGGTGATCAACCCGAACTACTATCTTTAAAACATGAATTTTCTGAAATTTGATAAGGAAATATTTCAAATACATATTTATATTCATTCACAGTTGTGGGTGGGTAGGGAGTTTTTACTAATGGAAGGACTTCAATAATACTGAGGAAAAAGAATGATTGAAAAAAATAGTAGATTTTATTTTAAAGATACCAAAAAATTCAGTTAAACGATGGAGAAGTATTTTCCTGCTAAAATGTGTTCTTTCAATACAAGTTATCGAAAAATATGTCGCCATAGATACGATAGACCTTTCACATGCTGCCGAATTTTCCATCACCTGTTTTTGTGCGTTTGTGTTAATTGTATTTTAATAGCGTTTTAGTTTTGGGTTGTATAATTTTGGTACATTGTTTTATTTTTTGATTGTATAATTTTGTTACACCGTGAAATTTTCTCTTTGCACCTAAGCTTACAGAATTTGTTAAAACAAATTAATTATGTTTTAAATTCGATGACGAGGAACCCACTTTGAGACTAATAATGGTTGGAGACGGCTTGAATAGCTAATGAAGAAAAACTATAATATAAGTTTAACATAACAGCAAATGTACAACGTTTCGACAAGGTTTTGTCATCATCAGGTACAACATTATATGCTGTAGGTGATACTCATAGAACAGATGAATTAAATATGATTCGATTGTTAGAGAAATAAAAGTATACTTACAAATTAAATATCTCGAATTGATATCAGGGTAGTAATTGTTGCTTTAGTAGAGACAAATTAAACAGAAAACTCTTATAATTAGCACGTTGGAAGCAAAGAAAAATATCTATAGTAACTATTATTACAAAAACAAAGGTCCCATAAATGTATTACGATCGTGCTATACTCACACTTCTTATTCCTGTGTCCTTCAACTTTATTTACACTGTAGCTATTCCTATCAGGAATTGACTCATACCAATGAAAACATAATACATTTCTGTTTATTACTGGTAATCAAAAATAATAACATAAATTTAGAAATAGGTTTTGCTTTTTACTAGCAACATATTACTCTCTTCCTTCGCCTTTCTCGATTTATTCGCACTCTCTCACATCACCCGGTTTTCTTCCTTATCTTTCATTGAAGTCCTGTCTCTAATATTCCTTTCTCAAACCCCCACGGAACCAGTCCCATTTTTTCTGACCTTGCATCTATTTTCTGTACATCGGATTATAACGTTTCATAACCATGCCCACTTCCTCCAATCATTTTCTATTGGCTTAGAGTACTGTAATCCCCTAATTCCTTAGAGACTGACCAAATGCTTGCTGCTTTATTCACACTCTCTAAACTTCAACCAATGTTACCTTCGTAACAAACTGCCTTATTATAAAATTAAAATACCAAAAATAGAAACATAGAGCTAGCTGTTGAGTAGAATAGGAAATGGGAAAATAGTATGATTAAGCCTTTTCCCAACAATGGTGCGAAAGCAATATTTATTAGATGGGGCGAATGATAGGGAACATTTTACCTGTTACCGAGAAAATTATATACGAAAATAAATTCGTACAAACAAGATTGCATCAAACATTAAGTTGACCTTCGTTTTCATTTCATGTATCTTTTGATTTTCAGACTTGAGTTATTTGCTTGTTTTAACATGAAGCGACACAATAGATTATCTGTCCTCTGTTCACCATGGAATATCGCATCTTAGGCGTTATCGTTGTAAGCCCATAACGTCACCGCTGACCCACTGGAATTAAAACTCAATATCCTTGCAGCTAAAAAATTGATAAAAGTATTACTTATATATAAATATATATACATGCGCGATTGTGTGTGTGTAAGGCGTATATTTGTATTTAATTAAATGACATTCGTTATGTATAATATTTTATACGGTATAATTTTAACGGTATAAGCCATCAGAAATCTTTCAGTATAATTATTAGATAAATATTTACAAGATTATTTCAAATATGTTTGAAATAAACTCTTATTATTATGGTTGTCGGATACGAGGTCAAACCGGCGCATTCGAAAATAGCAACATTATAAATGTTTTGTTTCTTTGTTTTAGGGCAAATTCACTTGGGTTATCTGCTGTTTTCTTTGCGGGGATTGAACCTTGGATTTTAGCGTTGTAAATCCATAAGTTTACAATCGTTCCACCAGGAGACGTTATAAATGTGCTGCAAGAAGTTCTATGATGAAAGCTTAGTCATTTAGATTAAATCTGCTTATTTTCTAAATAGCATATTTCGGGATATAAGTTATTTCAAAACATCTTATATAAATACGTGGCATTTCACTCATAATTATGCATAAAACAAAAGAGCTGCAGGTGTCCATACCGTTTTATTTTCGTACTTATAATGGTAGCTGCATTTATATTAACTTATTTAAGTACTTGCAACTTAAAATACAAGGTATGTATTTGTAAGATTCATTAAGTACGATTTTTGTTCATTTCAAAACAATGCACGATGCCTTAGAAACTTCATATTTAGTGTATAAGGTATTTATAGTCACAAGATTATTAGTCTTTACTGACATACAAGACACCCAATTTTAGAAAAAAAAGCAAAAAAAAAAGCTTTTAATAAAGTGTACTGGTAACATAGAAAATCTGATTGATATATTTCTATTTTTCGTAGACATCTTTTGTTCTTAATGTACAAATCAATTCTATTCACTAAATAGATTATCCATGTAACAATAACCGAGGATATAATGCTATAAATTTTCTCTTAGCTTCATTTTTCCTCTTCATTCATTTGACATATTTCCAAAATATTTGAAAAGTAGATTATAAGAAAGGCTACAATTGGACATTTATTTAAAAATAGATTATAAGAAAGGCTACAATTGGGCAGTGGCATTAATTAGCGAATATTACAGAATAGTCAATACTTTAGCCTATTCTAGAATAGACTATTCTATTCATATTTTAGAATATGAATCTAACAAAATAGATATACAAAAAAAAAAGAGTAAACTCATAAATCCAAACTGTCATTGACAATAACCAAATACAAACATCCAGTTTTTCCCTACATAGTTCCGACTTTGTGGTAGCTCATATGTCTTTTAATTTTCATGTACAAGATCTTCTCTAAAGGTTATATACCCTATTTCTGCAAAAAACCTGAAGTTTGGATATTTATGCGTTCTGTCAGAAGTTCGCCATCGCTGCTTGTGTCAATGACAGTATTATTCATAACTTATTTCACAACGTCTTCTACTTTTACTGACCATTTTATCCTACGTGATATTGGATTTGAACACCTTTCTCCACAATAAAAGTCTTTAACAAAGTTCCGGTAGATGTCTTGTTCGATTTGCCGGATAATATGGTCTACGATTGGATCAGAAACGTCCGCAGAGATTAACGTCGATGAATGAAACGTTCGGGTTCATTCCAAAGTTTTTTCATCGAACTCAAACACGGAACACGGTTATTGTAATCGCTAACGAAATTGACTGAAGTCGCTGTCATGCTCTTTGAATCAATCTCGGTCAAAACGAGTGCATTGAATTGTTATATATTATCGTCTCTGCAACACTCATCGGGGTGTTAAGTGCAACACTGTGGAATGTAAATGTTTGGAAATAACGTTTGTTTACTCATTAGATATTTCTAAAGGAATCATATCCTGTTATAAGATGGTTTCCAACAACGTTATCTGTATCTACTTGTACTGTCGGAACAACACAAGAAGGGTTAATGCATGAATAGTGGTATTTTTAACTATGTTTTACTCACTAGATACAAACACCATTGAAGCTGTAACTTCCTATTTGTATCAGTGAAAAAGGACTTTTAGACATATGTGTCGATTTTAAATGAATAATTTTATTGTCTTTCACATGGATATAGTGTAATTCTAAGCTCTATTAAAGGAATCTGTCAGTTGAGATAGAGATTTACGTCTGTTGTACAAGTCTGTTCAGTTGCTTTTCCTTTACTCATTCAAGATCGGTTGTTGGGTCCTGTGTTTTAAGGTAGTTTACATATGATTATAAAAACAGGTTTTATTAGTCTAGTACCAACTACCAATGTCCGGTGCATCGGCGATAAGTTCACGGACTTACAACGCTAAAATCCTGAACTCGATTCCCCACAGTGGACGCAGCAGATAGTCCAATGGGGCTTTGCTTTAAGAAACAAAAGATCATAAAAAAAAGACACCAACGCTCCTTTGAAAGTCCATGAGATCGTTGCCCTTACCTTTTGCCTTACAGTCTAACCGTGATATAATATAATTGTGTCTTTCTAAGTCTGAATCAGTCACCTGATATGTCACATTGCAGTATATTTGGCAAAATATGGAGCGTTTAGAAATGTGTTCGTGTGTGTGTGTTTATGTGTGTGTGGTGAAAGGTTCCGTTAAATATAATAATTACATGTTAAGTGTGATATATTTGGAAGATAACATTTTCTCTCATACTGCTTCCTTCTTTTTCTGGAAACAATTTTTCTGCATGTCTGTGGTGAAGTTATAGTCTTCCTACTGTAGAATGCTTGTGTTGTTGGTACCGTGTAATTTTCTATCAATCTTTCAGCTGTAAAGACTCAAGAAATGCAATTAGAAGAGTGTGTTTTCTTTCTGTTTGCGTTTTTTGTCCCAGATAACTGCGTTTACGTGCGTAAAATCGTTTTGTTATAATCAAAATCGTATGCAATTTCCCCTCACTGCTGTCAAAAAGTATATTGTAAACTACATGTCATGTTTCCTATCTGTATTTTATAATATTGCTTCAATGTTATGCTATAAATAGATGATCATGTGACTGGCGTTACTATCACAACACTGTTTTACATTAAACCTACAAGCATGAAGTCATATTTCTGTCGTTACTATTATTACATTTATTAACGTAACTCTCATGATAATTTTTAGTGTTACTACCAATAGACAATTTTACACTAACAAAAAGAAAAAAACAGTTTATCTGATTCTAATCACAAATTTTAGGTCTATTGTTTTACACTAACTTTCGGAACAAAAATCTTCCGTTAATAATAATATATAATACAACAATTAATGAATAACGATTCACAGCACCAAAAGTATTCTTGGCTCTATAATATCTTTAAAATTTGCCCGACTGTTTAATTCCAAAATACTTTTATTGAAACTGTCATTTTAAGTTTTACAGTGACAAGGAAACTTTTACTATCAAAGTTTCTCTGTACTGTTAAAAATCACTTTTTTTGTTTCAGCATTCAGTGGATATCCCCTGTGTAAACGTTTCTTCTATTTTGTGTAATTTTCTCCTAAATGTAGTCCTTTACATGGATGTCAAATATCTAAAATGATCTCTGTTTTATGCTATTTGATTATATTCGGTTCTTCCCTTTCGCTATCTGATTACATTTTATTCTTCCCTTTCGATATTTGATTATAGTTTGTTCTTCCCTTTCGCTATCTGATTACATTTTGTTCTTCCCTTTAGCTACTTGATTGTATTGGGTTCTCCCCTTTCGCTAGTTGATTATATTTAGTTCTTCCCTTTCACTATATAAATATATTTAGTTCTTCCCTTTTGCTATTTGATTATATTTAGTTCTTCCCTTTCACTATATAATTATATTTAGTTCTTCCCTTTCACTATATAATTATATTTAGTTCTTCCCTTTCACTATATAACTATATTTAGTTCTTCCCTTTCACTATATAATTATATTTAGTTCTTCCCTTTCACTATATAATTATATTTAGTTCTTCCCTTTTGCTATTTGATTATATTTAGTTCTTCCCTTTCACTATATAACTATATTTAGTTCTTCCCTTTCACTATATAATTATATTTAGTTCTTCCCTTTCACTATATAATTATATTTAGTTCTTCCCTTTTGCTATTTGATTATATTTAGTTCTTCCCTTTCACTATATAATTATATTTGGTTCTTCCCTTTCGTTATTTGATTATAGTTTATTCTTCCCGTTTTGTTTTGTTTTAGTTTTGTCACTATTTACAATGTATTTGTATTAACTATTCTTTTAAAAACAATTGTTCCCTTATATATATTTTACCTTTAATTTTCTGATTCTGATCCCATTTTATATCATTTCCTTTTCTTTATTGTTATTTCATAATTTCCTTTTAATTTTTCTTATAAACCTCATGCTTGTATAGGCTATATTTTTTTGATCGATACTTTTTCAGCTATAACTTGTTTTTCACGAGTGCGCTAAGCCACTATATTCTGATGTGTTCTGTGGTTTACAAAATTTTGTTGAATTATTGCAATAAATTGCTGGGAAACACAGACGAAAATTTTCCTCGTTTGGCACATTGCACTGCCTACGGACATGAAATTCATTCTACTGAAACAGTAAATCTTATCTATTTTTCTGTACTAATTTAAGTGCTTTCTGTACAAGAAAACGGTGAAGTATATGGAAATGGGGATTCCACGAACTGATAATGGGGAGTTGGAACGATGGTTCCAGCTTTGTAAACATTGAACGCTAAATTATTATTCACCAAAATGATAACATGACTAAAGAAATACGAATGCACCTCTCTTACGTATAAGGAACGAATTTTAAGACCAAAACTATCTTTACAAAATGAAATATTAATACTAATATTTTGAATGTTTTACAAGGTAGTTAAGAATACAAAATAAGTAATGTTTAATATGCATATGGTAAATGAAAATGGCAATCTAACAAGCCAGTATTGGCATGCATATAACAACATTCGTGGACGACAAAGCTACTGACTAGAGCAAAGAAATGAAAATCTGGCCTCCTTCATGCAAGGTTGTTGAGTAGATTGCAAATTTTGAAAATATCGATATGATTCATTGATACGTTTCTGTCATTTTCTTATCCAAGCCTTATTCGTTTATTTTAACTGTTCACATTTCTTGTATATGAATTACAAGTATCTACAAACATTCGTTGGTGGTTGAGAAAAGTAGAGAAACGAAAATACATAACATCTAGAAGCTCTGGCATGACTACACTTTTATTTCAATAATATGCGTCCAGTTCAATTCCTTACTTTTCAATACCCATTTTAACATGTTTACTCAGATGCTGATTTGACATTTGACTGTTGTTGTTATGAAACGAACTAAAAGTTATTCTTACTTGAATATTACTAAATTGAGGAAAAGTTACAATTTTAGTATTGCTTAACGCCATGTTTAATTAACGTTTGTTTCACTGGATGGCTTGATAAATACCACCTCGTCTTGTTCTTTTCTTTTAAGTTGAGTAAACGGACATTTTAACAAATGACAAGGTTTTTGTTAATCAATGTTCCAATCTATCTTTCCGGATTATTCGATCACAAAATATTAAATAAAGACCAAAACCAGATCAAACGAAACGGATAATCAAATCGTTATGAATTTGCTTGACCAAATATTCTGTTTGCTAATAGTTAGGACAGATGAGTCATGAGGTACCTAGGGATAATTCGTGTCTATGAAGCTGTTCTTCTTAGTCATTAGGTACTTAGGGACTGTTCCTGTCCATGAAACTGTTCTTCTTAATCATGAGATACCTAGGGACTAATCCTGTCTATGAAACTGTTCTTCTTAGTCATTAGGTACTTAGGGACTGTTCCTGTCCATGAAACTGTTCTTCTTAATCATGAGATACCTAGGGACTAATCCTGTCTATGAAACTGTTCTTCTTAGTCATTAGGTACTTAGGGACTGTTCCTGTCCATGAAACTGTTCTTCTTAGATTTGTATTTTTGTAGATTTGTTAAAGATCGCATTTACAGCATTAAATAAATAATTCTCCAAAGTTTACAACCTAAAGTCAGAATAGACATTTAATGCTTTTATCAGGTAGGTTTAGTATATGTGATAGTATTGTATAGAACTTGACATCGACAGGGAAAGGCTAGAACAGCTTTTACTTGGGTTCTTTTTTAGTTTGTTTTGTTACGCACAGCTAGCTACAATATCTGCACTAGTCGTCCCTAATTTTGAACCGCTAGACTAGAGGAAAAACAGCTAGTCAGCAGCATCCACCGCCATCTCTTGGGCTACTCTAATCGAATAGTGGATTTTACTGTTACACTATTAATCAACTCATGAGTACAATGTACGAAGAGTGATTTTATTTCATCAACAGCACGGTAGTCTTGGATCTTGGTATCCACGGCCTGGTACGCTAACCGTTATGTTACGTCCGCTTATTTTTCTCTAACCGTTATGTCACGTCGCTTCCTTTTCTCCAACCGTTATGTTACGTCCGCTACTTTTTCTCTAACCGTTATGTCACGTCCGCTTCCTTTTCTCTAACCGTTATATCACGTCCGCTTCCTTTTCTCTAACCGTTATGTCACGTCCGCTTCCTTTTCTCTAACCGTTATATCACGTCCGCTTCCTTTTCTCTAACCGTTACATCACGTCCGCTTCCTTTTCTCTAACCGTTATGTCACGTCCGCTTCCTTTTCTTGGGAACGTAGCAGCTTCTCAGACGATTATAATTTTAAATACATTTTTGGAAAGTGCTATCTGTCTAGCTTGATATGAAAAAATAAAGCCGCAAAACCTTCAGTTTATAACTGACACATACATAGGGAAATGGTTATATTAATCCATCTGTTTTTTCCTCATATGTGCATAGTATTTTACTATCGTCTAAAATCAAGTTGACCGAACACTAGGAGACTATACGGAGTATACCACCAAATTTTAGTGACACATCAAAAGTTTTTATTCTTTGATGTTGTACCCACAAAACCAAATACATAAACTTGTATATGAAAACCCCAATTAGTTTACTTGGATTAAAGAAATACAATTAGAAATGAACATGTTAGATAATTATATTTTTTCAACTTGTTTCTAGTAGAATTTAAATATCCTTGTCTGAATACAAGTATGGTTAGTAGTTGTAATTGAAACACAGCACATAACACACTTCATTATCTTAATCACGCAAAACAGTGTTTATCATTACAACTTTTTTTCTCAATTACAGAAAAGGATTCTAGATAATCAAACTAACGTATTTGATTAAAGTTATGTATATGTGAAATATCTAGCATTTTTAAGTACGGTAGATGTGAATATAACTTAGTTTTAAACGTTGCCTCCAGAGTTGAATTTAAAATAATTTATAATTATTCAGTGAGATAAACATGATGTTTTAATATTACTCCTAAGCTCACGTCAGTATTTCCAACCACGTTTTTAGGGTCATCGGAATTTGATGACATATTGAAAAGCACTAGTAATGTGGTCGTTGGCATTCATTCTTCTCAGAACATTTTTAACATCGTCAAGACAACAAAGCCCATCACGAACATTCAAAATAACAACAACAAGAACAAACGCTTGTGAAATCGCTCGTTAGATCATTTGTGCTCATCTCTAGCTTTGATGGGTTTTCTTTTGTGCTCACTCATACCTACCTATACATCCTTTCCGCAAATATAAATACAAAAAAAAACACAGATAAAAATAAGTTATTAGAAACGCAGAAAGACATTCATTCATATACAGTTATTAGCGCAACCTAAAATCAGCTTTATAGATATCAGCGTTTACATAACAAAGAAACAATAAAAGCAAACTGGTCTTCAGATTTGTCAGTCAATGATACAAATCTGTAACATTCATTCCTAAGCCTCTAAGAGCTATTGTGAGACCTAGTAAAAATTTGACAACAGATATTTATGAAAAAGAAAACTGATAAATTAATCGAAATATACTAATTCTTAATCAATATAGATATAATTGTACTGTCTGTTGTATGTCCATGTAACTACTTTGCCCCTGTTTATGGATATTCACTAAATTTGGCAAGAAGGTTTGTTGGGTCCATGGGGAGATACATATACATTTTCAGTGTTGCATTTTGCAGTTTTTATGGAAGTTTTTGCGTGTTTTTTTTACAATTCCATACAAGGGAGGCAACTTTTCATGTCCTAAGATAACCTTTCATTAATCATGAATTTACATAACTTACGTCAGGGGACGGGTACTCCAGCTAGTATTAAGTAATTCTTCAAGTAAACAGCTACTTACAAATAAGTTATATACATTTTAAAGATGAAAAAAATTTTGAGGACAAATTACACACGCTTTATATAGTTAATTTAGAGCATTTAATTGACATAAGTACCCGAAGTAGCCTATTTCATCAACAGATACAATGTGTTAATCTTCATAATGAAAGCAAGGAAGAAATAATGCTACAGGTTCTCTAATAAGAAAGAATCTGTACACTCTTCAATTTTTTGTTTCCACAGTTATAACAAACACGTGACCCCCAGTGGCACAGCGGTATGTCTGCGGATTTACAATGCTAAAAACAGGGTTTCGATACCCGTCGTGGGCAGAGCACAGATAGCCCATTGTGTAGCTTTGTGCTTATTTCAAACAAACACGTAAACACTTTTATGAAAGTACCGAGAACAGCAACACCGATAACCTCTTTCTTGCAGCTACTGTACCGTATAACTCGATGCCTCGTTAAAATGGAGCTTTAAATATTAGTAATCTTATCCAAAACAATTATCTATAAAATCTATTTTGATTAGTGTTTTTCCTTTGACATTTTTTTCTTTATTCTTTCACTTGCGATTGTCTCGAAAGACAAAGTGAATATATATGTAAATCTATAAGTAATATTCGTCACTTTGAGCAAGTTTCGTTAGCAAGAAATTGGAGCGTAAGTTTCACTTTTATTTTTTAACTAGATGGCTTAGATGATTATGTTTGTGTGACAAACATCTAGTTTGTTGTGCTGAACGTCTGATTTGTTCGCAACAGTTCACTGAATTTACCGATTATTTTCCAAAAAAAAAATTAGTAATTTACGAGATGATCCCTTTGATGTTCAGTTATGTTTAAGCGTTTTTAATTTATTTTCATAATGATTTATGTTCATTTCCAATGCATTGAATACGTGTTATATTATTTATTTTTCACAACAAATACGTTGTTATCGTGGTGTTGTAATTGCTCATCATAGTTATTATTGCTTATTACCAAAAAAAAGAAAAAAAAAGAAAGTCTTAAACCTGCTTATTATGTATACAGATAAATTATTAATTCAGGTCTATTTGTGTAAGTTGCTTAACTGGCTGTCCCTAAGTTAGCAGTGATAAACTGGAGAGAAAGCGGCTAATCAATACCACCTATTGCCAACTATTTACCAACGAATAGTGGAAGTGACTGTCACATAATAACGCCCTCACTGCTGAAAGGGCAAGCATGTTCGGTGACAGGGATTCGAGCCCACGACCATCAAATTGCGCCCTAACCACCAAGCCATGCCAGGCCAAAAAGTAGAGAAAATATAAAGTCTTACATCTAGTCTTACAAAGTTTAACAACTGTGAAGAAGTAACTAAGGTCTGTCAGTAGATAAGGTAATTTAATTAGTTTTACAATACTCTTTGAATTTGTAAATAAACAAATGAAAGTAGCACACCAAGCGAATGTTTTTAAGAAGATTGAGACAGTGAAGTTAAGTTGAAAACGTCTTTTTTTCTTTCTTTTTTTGCTGTTTGATAACATCTAATGAATTATTTAAAAGTTTTACATTCCAGTCAGTTGGATGAGCGCATTACCTAAAAAGGTTGAGGAAAGGTAAGTTTTTAAAATGTGATGTCCAACTTAAAAGGCCAAAATAAATAGGATATCAAGAAAATTCATTGTAATATAAATAATAACAGAGATGTATGAGATAGTTGAAAGAGCAAAAGAAGAATGACACGTAAATAGTGGTGAAATATATATTAAAGTGAAGACATCAACACCACCCACTGCCAACTCTTGGGCCAATCTTTTACCAACGAATAGTTGGATTGACCGTAACTTTATAACGCCAACACGGCTGAAAGGGCGAGCATGGTCACTTGCGGTGATCTTTCTATGAAAGGTTCTTGAAGAACGTCTCAAACAGTTGTTTTCTTTACTCTTCTCTAATAGGTTTAGTTTCAGTTAATGTAGACTGCTGAAATCTCACGTACATTTGTAGTAACTGAAACAGACTTGATGAGTCTTGGCACACAGTGAAACCAGGTATGCTATCAGAGAATGGGCTAAAAGATAAATTAAGTCCATCATCCTGAAAATGAAATACGTGTCTTGCTAATAATATGGGGGTCACAAAACGAAACTAGAAGTACATTCGTGCCTTTAGACGTGCTGCTTAATAGGTATTTCAGTGATGTGGAAAAGTCGATAAACGTGATACGAAATAATGTTTACGTGTACTACCAATCCATTAGCAGGTATTCTTATTCAGTATTAATTTCAAAGAACTCCTTTAATCCTGTTTGAAAATGCATAGCAGTGTTTCTGTCATTCCGAACATTAGCTCGCGCCATGCTTATTCATTTGGTAAAATTATGCGATAAAGAAGAATTACATCACAAGCATAAATCACTTTATGCTTCAAAAATTAAAATATTCATTTTCAAACACCATGAAGTTCAATGTTCAGTGTTTACTTCCTCAACTTCATACGTTTTGGATTACTAATGGTAACATGCGTTTTCGTCTAGGGTAACGAATTAATTTGGAATATGTTAATATGATTAAAAAGTTTCTTGGAATCAGAGCACATCGGATTAACTCAGCGCAATAACTCTCACGCAGAAGTTCATTTATTCCATTATTTCTATTACAGTACCTTTGTTTCGTGAATTAGATATTATTGAATATAGATCGAATGACAATCTGTTATTTGTTCCTGGTGTTTCGGTAGCACATTTTTGGATAAATGTTGGTTAAAAACTCATTTGAATATTATGTTTTCCGTTTTGATTTGCTAAACACACTCTCATTAAACTGAAAGTGAAGAATATTTATTAGAAAATATTTGAAATATATATTTGATGCATTGATATGAGCCTTAGCCCTAAACTATGTGTAATTAAATATAGCTCTTAATATTATATTTCAAATAAGATATTTATTACGAACTTTTGTCCTATTAACTTATTTAATATTTGATTTTGTTTTCCAGTAAAATAAGTGCTGAGGCGATTTATTTAAAGTCGTAGAGAATTTAATTTAACGATTAAGTTATTTTACATTATCTAAAAACTTTTCACACAACCACCAAGATCTAAGCTGTTTCCAAGTTGTACTAACAGTTGCACCAGTTGTTTTACATTATCTTAAAGCTATATGTAGATAACTAGTTCTAAACTGTTCCAAACATATACTAACAGTTGCACCAGTCATTTTACATTATATTAAAGCTATATACAGATAACTGGTTCTAAACTATTCCAAACATATACTAACAGTTGCACCAGTCATTTTACATTATATTAAAGCTATATACAGATAACTGGTTCTAAACTATTCCAAACATATACTAACAGTTGCATCAGTTATTTGACATTATCTTAAAGCTATATACAGATAACTGGTTCTAAACTATTCCAAACATATACTAACAGTTGCACCAGTTATTTTCCATTATCTTAAAGATATATACAGATAACTAGTTCTAAACTGTTCCCAACATCTATTAGCAGCTATGATTTGTTTTTCTCTCACAATAACACATATATCCTCAGCGTTCTAGTGAAGTGTTAATACGATATTATAAAGTAAATTAATTATTTATCTCAAACGTTATGAGACATTGGATTTTATAGGTCTCATTCACTTACAGTTTGCATGAAATACTGTTACAAATTATGAACACCAAATATAAATGTGCAAATTTAATACAGAGTTTTCTTTCAACTGTAAGTAGCTAAACAAGGAACTTCCTTGTTAAATCGTGACCAGGCTGTGTCGGTTACGAAACTAGCAACTAAACATACAGAACCGTTTCCGTACAAAAAACATTTTCAGTAATAAAATCTAATTATTTTCATACCTACGTTTGTAGACCTGTTGAAGACACTGTTTAATATAAGTTTTCCTAGAAGTTGGTCAGCTTAACCTCTAACCTGAAAGGAACGTTGAATAAGGAGATGGAGATTATGTTTTCATCCCTCTCTGTGTATGTGTGTGTCAGCAAGATTTCTCGAAAACGGCTGAATGGATTTGGAAGAAAGTTGTTATAGATTTGGACTATGACCCAACATAGAAGTGATTAGTTCTTGGAGGGACAAGATCAAGGTTGCAGCATCCGATCATTTTTGACTGGGTTATAGGGCAAAAATATGTGAAAAATCGGTCCACATGTTAACAGATCGAGATGTTTTGAATATTCATGACCGAGTCAAAAATGATCAGATTTTGGTGAAACTTGGTGAACTTATCTATATGAAAAATTGTTACCGATTGTCCTGCCAAAAATAGTCCGTGTCCGTTGATAACGCCGGACAAACGGACACATGTTCTTATTTTTTGAGGGTCGAATATGATGTCGTGGCGGATGTATGCGCCTTACTGAGTTCAGGTTGCAGAAGGTTTTACCATCCATGCCAGTACTCGAGCGTGTTTTGTTTTAAATTATTATAACAATTTTACCAATTTGTTAGAGCAGCTTTACACGCTAGTGATAATTATAATTCTTAATTAAAAAAAAGTACAGATTTATCTTTAACCTTCTAATAAGACCTACTCTCATTTCAGTTTGTCTATTAATTAATACACATCTTCAAAGCTTAAATTTTGTCTTTGTCATTATATTCTCTTTTTTAATAAGATTTTTTTACATTTGTTTGCTGCTATAAAAATGGTATAGGTTCTTGTCTTTTTTTTCTACGGTCGAAATTAATATCCACCGATTACAACTAACTTTGCAGATATAGTTATTTAATCTGTACAATAATAAAACCGATACACTGGTTTTGAGAGTATCAAACTATCTCACGTGATAACAGAGCTAATTTTAAAGATCTGTGTATAATACTTGGTTTGGTTTGTTTCGAAATTCGAGCAAAGCTACACGAGGGCTATCTTCACTAGCCTAATTTAACAGTGAAAGAATAGAGGGAAGGCAGCTAGCTAGTCATCACCATCCAACCCTAACCCGTGGGTTACTCGTTTAGCAACGAACAGTGGGACTGACAGTCAAATTATAACGCCCCCACGGCTGAAAGGGC
This sequence comes from Limulus polyphemus, assembly GCF_000517525.1. Lineage (NCBI taxonomy): Eukaryota > Metazoa > Arthropoda > Merostomata > Xiphosura > Limulidae > Limulus > Limulus polyphemus. Next base: position 626,442 of record NW_013665828.1, on the reverse strand, counting down.
AAACATGCTTGGTAGGACGAGAATTCGAACCCGCGACCACCATATTGCGGATCGAGCGCCCTAACCATCTGGCCTTGCCAAGCCCTATATATATATAATACATCGTCTAAAATACTCCATTTTCTACTGTGGCCCGTTTTAATCATAAAGAAGATATACCTTTTTCTTGTGATATGGAAATGTATCGAAGTTGATAATATTCAATGGAAATTTATTTAAAATGATATCACAACTCGTGTCCAAACTATTGTGTTTACTTTTGTACACGTGTCTTAGTTTAAAAACACACACATACAAAGAACCCACAAGTAATGTGCAGCATCGTTCACAGGTAATCATAATTATGGGAATAATGTATTGAGTTAATATTCGGTTTGTATCTTTGATTATTAAAATAATTAGCATATAAAAGAGAAGGTCATTAATAAAAAGGTATTTAAATAAACATTTTCATAATAACCTTTCACAATGCTTTATGAATTTAAATCTATGTAACCTATATAAAATACGTTTCAGCTATTAATCGTTATTTATGATGAATATAACTATTATAGATAAGCATAGTAGTAGAAAAAAGTATATTTTACTAGCTTCATTATACCAAAATCTTTGAAATAATAATAACTGACAAACAGTGCTACCAATTTCCAATATATTATATATATTTCTAACAGTTGCATAGAGACAACAATGTAATGTCTAACCCTTAACTGATCGTATTCTTTGGGGAAACAAAGGTGAAATCTATGCCATATAATAAGATACTTTATTGTGTACCTTATATAGGATGTATATAACCAATACGTTTTGGTCTTTGTTTATAAGGGAGAGTTTGAGGCTCTCCAGGTAAATATAGCATTGAAGGGTTCTTCATCTGGTAACAGTAGCGATAGGCAGCGAAACTCAAGTCACGATCGACTTTTAGCTGCAGTTTTGAGCAAAATCAGCTCTCATCAGCACAACTAATGTGATGACAAATATGCCACCTAGTGGACTTTATGTATTATTTTTGTATTCACACATATACTCTTGTTATTTCTTATTATGAAAAAAAAAATAACTTGGTTAATTTATACATAACTGAGGTTCCTATAAAGTTGTAGCTAATAGCGTATATTTTAATGTGAGCAAAACCTTTCTCATCCACAAAAATTCAAACTTATGAAAATGGGACTGAGGAAAATTGTATAGGTAAAATATATTCTAATGTGTAATATGTAAAGCGTAATAACACGTTTGCACGGAATGTTGCATGTTGCTTACATTTCCAATTCTTGTTCTTTCACCGTTTTTATGTAAATTGAATACTCTTTAACTAGTGAATACTAACTACGCTTTGTTAATTTGTATATTATTAAATTGCCAAGATATCGTGATACTGCTATACTTATGTTTTGCTTAGCTTGGCTGATTTTTTTTTCTTTATGGTAACATCCATGAACATTTTTTTTTTCGTATTTTCCTTAATTTGCGAAACGTATGAAATATTTCTAAGATAAAATTTTGATCAAAATGTAATTTAATGTTCGGGCCAACATTAGTTTGCCTGTACACAATTCTAAATATAACTTTTTTTTTTCATTTATACTAAACAACGTTTTGTTTCTTACATTATACAAACGGTTTTTATAGGTGAAATTTTCAAATGAATATCTTTGTGTAAAAGGTTTTTCTTAAATGACATTATGGTCATAGCAACATTCTGGTACTTTCCAAGTATTTCTTCCAGATAGTAAGTAATGTTTTTCTAACATGGTTTTAAAGATATCACTTTTATTTGGTTTTTAATTTTTTCAGCGTACCTAGATTTTATAATACCCTATATATATATATATATCGATTATATAATGGAATTTATTTGTTTGCAGCTTCTTTCGAATGTCAGTTCCCCGCTAGATGGACTGGTCTGTGGTTTCAAAAAGGACTAGAGCCACCCATCAGGATAGAGGGTGACACTTTCTCCTGGAGGGGAAAGTGCATTCATTCAGAAGGCGATTTATTTTTAATTGATGACAGGTGAGTATTAAACAGATGATAACATTTTAAAATAGTAAATATAAACAGTTAACTCCAAGTGTTCAATTACTAGCATAAAACTACTAAAACTTAAGAAGCAACTAGTTTCTCAGTATTTTTCTCCAATCACTGTTCTGGTTTTCTTATCTATTAATTCGAATAACTTTATATTCAGAACAGATATTAATTTGTTAATATTTTTATGCTGTGGCAGTCTCATCATATTTTTGATGAGATAACTGGTTTAGTGAGAAGGTAACAAATCTTAGCTTGTATCTGATGATGAAGATATATCGAAGATAAGACACAAACACAACACCGTTCATACACATGTACCAATTACATTATCCAAATCATTTAAATTATATACATGAATTATTTGAATAGCATGTATTCCAAAAGTGATGGACTTCAACAGGGTTTAACAATGACACACTGAGTTACGTAATTATGCATGTTTTAGCCCATTGTTATTATTGCTCTCATTTTACATATAATATTAATACTTGTTAAGTTTTGAGGCAAATTCTGGATCATTATTTTGCACTTTATCTCATATCAGTAAAAGAGTTTCTGGGCCGAATTTTGGTGTTGGTTTTGTAAGACATTTCATTATGTAATTTATTTTCTGCTAGCCAGAGTAATTAGATTTGCGTTTTATAATAAAACTACCCGAGACTCAAGATCTTATTTGCTAAACATTTCACTAGCTCCACTCACAGTGGATAAAACTCTAAAAATAAAAGTTAAAACAGAAGAAAAAAAATATCGTAACATTTTCTCGAGAAATATGTTGTTATGAGATAGTATAATATAAAATAGAAACCTACAATATTATTGATGTAAAAAAATATATAATAGTGCGAAACGAATCATATTCAAAATCAGGATCACCAGGATTATAGTAAATCAACACTCATTTCAAAAATAAAGAAATTGTGTCACAACAGTAACATTGTGTGCTTATAAATCTAATAATTTAGGTTCGATACCTGACGTGGGCACAGCACAGAAATGCATCGTGTAGCTTTGCAGTTAAAAAACACGCACTTAAATTAACGAGAGCTTACATAGTTGCAAAGAACGTTATAGAGCAACAGTTGACAATCTATTTGATTACAATGACCAGTCATTTCGAGCTAATTTCATGGTTGTGGTAAGAAGATATCTTTTTATATTATACCTAGGAAGTTAGCAAGCCTTTGTAAGAGTCTTTAGGTTTACAGGAATACCAAAGTCTTTAGGTGTATAAAGCAGTCAAAGTCTTTGGGCTTACAGGACAATCAGAGTCAGAACAGCCTTTGCGGAACATAACGATCTGTAACTGTTTTTTGTTTGTGTAGTAGCTTTTAAAACGACTCAAATGTATTCAGAGATTCGTTCATGGAATAACCAACCAGTTTCTGCTCCAAACTTTTTCAAATCAAACTGACAGATGGCATCCCTTACAAGGTACTAACTTTGCATATCAGAAGAATTACATTGCGTTTTAGCACTGCATTTATAAAATACAAAAATATGATAGGTTATGAGTTCAGTAAAACGAATTGTTACAGTAAATTGCCTTCGATTTTACTTTTTCCCCCTTGTTTTTGGCCTCTTGAAAAGTTCTGAGGTGTTTTTAACTGTTACTAAAATACTTGAAAGGTAAAATTACAGATGGCGGTAAAACAAAACATGATTAAGGCAACTAACCAATCACAAAAACAATTAACACCTGTAAACATCATGGATTACTTGTAGCAACAAAAAGTCGCTGGCAATTACTCATCTATAGCTTTATACTTTGTCTATCGAAATCGTTTTATTTTCCCGAAAGGGGGCCCGAAGGCCGCCGGGGGTGGGGGAGGGTCACCTGTTTTAATCACTTGCATCACTATCCAGTAGTGTGTTGTCTGTCAGTCAGTCAGTAGACACTACAATGACGTCACATAAGGAAGGCTTAACTGTCGTGAAATCAGTAAAACAAACGCATGCCATGAATCACGAGAAGAATTATGAACTCTACTGGCTAGAACACAGCATAACATATGAACTTCAAAAGCAAGAAATACAATTATCTGTTATTTTTGGTTGTATTTACTCTTCAAAGAGAACTATTTCGTTGACCCTGCAGAAGTACATCTAGTATTGTACTCAGGGTAATCTGGTCAGTGTGATGAGGATAACCCGTCAGAGAAGGACTTTCATTAAAAACTGTACTAAACTTGGCTTTGATCTTAATACACAAAAAATAATAATCTATATTTAAAAAGAAACGAAAAATAATACTCATCGTTTTAATTCGAGCGCAGTAAAACCAATTTTCTCGCGACCAAACTACAGCTATTGTAGATTTGGTTTTCAACTTTGTTTATAAATAGAGTTGAACGTTTTCATTTATTATATCGTCTTATTTCCATTTTGTGGATAAAGTTTTTACCATATGCCAGTAATCATATTATGTATTTATGGAGTACAACAATCACGAAATCACTTAGGTGAAGTAAAACAGTAACGACTTAGGAGAGCAGTTGCTGAGCTGGTTTATTGCCCATTGCTTGGCGTTTATCAGCAATACAGTAGGATCAATATGAAAATGCATGCATGTTGATAACGTGATCTGTCACGTGACTAACTAACCCGACTTACTGGTCGTGTTTTAGTACATTCTTGTAAATGTCTACGACTAAAAGTGTGCCAGCTGGAAATAACAGTACTAAAACACTGAAACCTCAAAGTATATATATATTACACTTCGTCTCTTTTCTTAAAGGAAATTGTTAGTAAAACACTGAAAAAAAACTTGATGTTCATTTCAATATCAAAAATGAGATTAAATATAAAACAAATATATATCTCTAGATCAGAGCTCCAAGAAATTAAAGTTTATTGTTTAGAAAACTGGATGTGCTTGTGTAGAATGAGCTCTGTAATTTGAGGACTGTAATAGTATACGTCAGAGATTAAACTTGCCATTCTAATCTAGAATCCGTGTTTCGATACCCGTGGTGGGCAGAGCACAGATAGCCCATCATGTAGCTTTGTGCTTAATTACAAACAAACCGTTCTAATCACGTGTCGATTGAATTGTACGTGAAAATCATTGTTTATGTATGAGTGACTTTATGTGTGTGTGTGTGCTGTTTTTATGAGAACATTAACTTCAATCTGTGAACGTCAATGTGTTCTGGATCAATTACTTTTATACTGTATCTGTTTGCTTCTCCGACTGAAAATAATAAACTGTTTATACTAAAAATTGAGAAACATATTCTATTTATTCTTACAAACTCAGGTAACCTTCTAGAATGTTCGTGATCTACCCGTTTTGTTATATTTCGGATTGTTATTCACACACAAACTAACCAAGTTTTTTTGTGCTTGTCACATACTAACATTAATTGATACCGGAAATGATACGCGATGCCAGCGCTTTCAATATTCTATTTTTTAAACATATATTTCTTTTCTCAAAATTTACTTTAGAGATGTCCTTTAAATCTTGCTTACATAAGGAAATTTTATATGTAGTTGTACTTCTGCGTGATCGAGAGCTTCCCATGATCAGAACGGCCGTAAAACTGGAGGATTGAGTATCCAAAACTTAGCACGCTTCCTCCTAAGGGCAAAAGCACTCTAACTTTGTTTCAAGAAATACACGGCTATTTTACTAATAAAAAATAACCAATAACTATCTAAAGTGCCCTTGAATAACGAGCTGGTTTTAGAAGATTTTGTAGGCTTCTCTATAAATGTGTATGTCACTAAGAAAAATAAAAACGTAAATATTTTGATTATATGAAAATGTGGAAAAATGATAACTGTATCTATGTATGATTTGCAGTCGTTTTTTTTGAATATTTTAAACTCTTTTAAACAAGATTTTTATCTCTCATATATTACTATGATTGTACAATTCATATTTTTACACAACTTACTTTGTCACTGAAGGAAACAATTCCCTTTTCACCCCTGTATACACATCAATATACACGAGTTACATTTATCATCTAAATATTGAAATGTGATAATTACTACTCCAAATAGACTTGTTACGTATTACAATTTATCCTGGATGAGTCTCCAATTTATTACGTAACGTATTATAATTTTGAATAGCCTTAAACTGAGTTAAATGATAATTTGGATTTAGAAACTAAACAAATGTCGATATGTATCCACTTTATGACACTTGCCAACAAGATTGGTACATAGAGTTTTTTAATACAAATATATTTTAATATACAAACGATAGCACAATTTACAATGACGGTTAGTGAAAATACTAATGGCCAATGTGAATACGCTGAAGTTAAATGGTTTGTAGTATTCGAAATTTATAAATGTTCCTGGTTTAATATCTGAAGTTCCCGGTTAATAAGCGTTTAAACAGTTATAGCTTCCGAAGTTTATAGCAGCACAATTTATAGCAAATCAATAACATACACGTCGCGTTGATTATATTTATATGCGTAAAGAGAGTTACTCGAAATTTCAGCTTACGCATTTGTTTGTTTGTAGTTAAGCGCAAAGGTACACAATGGGCTATCTTTGCTCTGCCCACCACGGATATCGAAACCCGGTTTCTAGCGTTTTAACTTCACAGATATTCCGCTGTGCCACTGGGGGGAGGCTCAGCTTACGCAACAATATGAACGATACACGTATATTCTTGATTATTACACTCGAGAATTTTCTACAATTTTAGAGAGCAGGCGGGAATTTCGCAATGTAGCTTTAACAGTATAAGTTATGTACATTTATATATATAAATTTAATTTTAAAAAAACATCGATATTAAAACAGATATAGTATAGTAAATCCGTCAGAGACCCAACATAAATTCTTAAAGGCAACACGATATCGCTTTTAGGAAAATATTATATTTGTATTAGCCGTGACATAGCTGCTCATAGAACGGTTCTGAGTTTTGTTGTTTTTTTTATCAAGTACACATTTTAAGTTCATAGCTCCGGCATCTCCTGACCGATTTCAGATCTAATTGCAGTTTTGGACTCACGGGGTAATAACCCTTTCGATTGTTTGTTTGACCACACTCAAGGTCTCAGAGATTAATTTGCTCTAATCCTCCCTAAAAGAGTCAGTGCTACGGCTGTTAAGGATTATTTCTTGTTTTCTAAAGTGATCAGAGATCAACACAATCAGAAGTTGGAAACATACATAGTTAGATCAACACAATCAGTAGTTGAAAACAAACATAGTTAGATCAACACAATCAAAAGTTGAAACAAACATAGTTAGATCAACACAATCAGAAGTTGAAAACAAATATAGTTAGATTAACGCAATCAGAAGTTAAAACAAATATAGTTAGATTAACACAATCAGAAGTTGAAAACAAACATAGTTAGATGAACACAATCAGAAATTGAAACAAACATAGTTAGATCAACACAATCAGAAGTTGAAAACAAACATCGTTAGATCAACACAATCAGAAGTTGAAACAAACATAGTTAGATCAACACAATCATAAGTTGAAAACAAATATAGTTAGATTAACGCAATCAGAAGTTGAAAACATAGTTAGATCAACACAATCAGAAGTTGAAACAAACATAGTTAGATCAACACAATCAGAAATTGAAAACATAGTTAGTTCAACTCAATCAGAAGTTGAAAACAAACATATGGTGAAGCTTAATTCGGCCTGAATTTACTTGTTTTTCAATAAGTATTTAACAAAAAGACAGTCAGAAATAAGCTAAGAAAATTTTAAATTCATTATTCCCCCAATGGCACAGAGGTATGTTTGTGGACTTACAACGCTAGAAACTGTATAGCTTTGTACTTAATTCCAAACAAACAAATTTATTATATTTAATACAATTCCTTCATTTCTCCAACTAGCATCTTTTTCCAACTTCTAAATTTATTTTTTTATCCATCCAAGAAAATTTCAGTAACGAATTCAAAGCTAGATATTCTTTTAAATGTGTCAGTTCATGTGCTATTTTGAGTAACTTGTGTGCAGTTACTGATCGCCATACTCTGGAAAAGTAAATTAAAATCTTGATACATAGTTACAAGGATTTGTTTAATGAACATTCTTAGTCACGCCATGTGCTTATTGGCCATTATTAGACCACGGGCTTCCTGGCCAATACGCTCACGAGAAGAAATGGTAAGAATTGGTTCGTTTTATTCCCAAAATTAAAGTAAGATTTCCTGAAGATCTTATCTTGGCTGGTTTAAAGTTTATAAATAAAAATAAATTGGAGCCAATTTGTTATAAAATCTTCGGCATATTTTAAATTCACATTTCGTTCAGTCATATTTCAGTTATTTTCACTCCTGTTTGAAAATACTCTCAGCATTAAATACGACTTTTCTAACGTTTGGTATATCGAACATAAAATGCTTAATTTAAACTTCACATTCCAAGACTAATCTTCCTTGCTTTTTTTAAGTCTCTCACGCCTATGAGTATGTTTTTTTAACATTTAATATATTTAAGATATCTACAAAATATTAGAATGAAATACAGTCGTTAAAACCTATAACTGTACATGTTTCGAGTTGTTAGTAGCTTATAAAAATATTGGACAAAATCATACCTTTCATATGGCTCACTTAAATTTATTATAAACTTAATTTCAAAATTTAATATCACGTTTTATTATAAGTTATTGAAATAATAAACAAATATCGTACTGGTGTTTTATTTGTTTGTTGTTAAGCGCAAACAAATCTATAACTTACTCACCGTGAATATAGAAACACATTTATTTTTTGTTTTGCATTATAAATCCTTAAGATTTACCACTGAACAACTAGGGTTACGTATTGCTAAAATCATAAATCTGTTTCGTAGTTACTTATAACGGAAAGTGATAAAGACTGGTAGTCACCAAGCAATCAATATCAACTGTGATCCACCATTTGGATGTTTTTGTAGTTTTAAACACTGTATGCACGAGTTTAGATACATTTCCTATAGTTAAATCTATATTAATAACCAAAATCAGCCCTGTGCGCTTTTCCAACATTAGCTTTTAGTTAAAAATAAAATATAAAAGAAGTTGGATAGGATTATAGTGTATATCTTGAAGTTCTGTAAATTATAAACTTGTGTGGCTTAAAATAGCTATCGTGTTCTTAAATTAATAGAGTTTAGTCAATTTAATGACCTGTGAAGAAACGTCATATCGTCCCAAGTTGAAAGCATGAGCTAATTATTTTTATATTATTTTATATCTGCAGCTAACTTTAGTGTTATCGTTAATAATAATAATCACAGAATATTTTCTTCCCTTGTTCTATATTCTATACCTCCCCACCTATTTCTTGCACATATTTCTTGTCAACCGAGATGTCAATTTTATCTTTATTTATATTACCGTAATAATAATAATCACAGAATATTTTCTTCCCTTGTTCTATATTCTATACCTCCCCACCTATTTCTTGCACATATTTCTTGTCAACCGAGATGTCAATTTTATCTTTATTTATATTACCGTAATAGTTCTAAGAAATTGGGAGTAAATGGAAATAAGTAAATAAGCTTGCAACTTAGATCTAGAGAAATGCTATAATTAATCCTCACTTTCAAATGACAAATAATAACACATGTCCAATATTTCCTATGAACAATGTTTTATTTACATTTATTTCACGAAAGAAAACATATTAACGCGAGTAGAACCAATGATATTCAAAAGAAGAATTTCAAACGACCACATTTTCTAATATATATATATATAATATATTATATTATACATAATATTTTATAATATTATGTTCTTAGAAATATCCAAAAAGTATATTGCGGAAGTCGGAAATGACTTGAGCTGTAAGCCGTTTTCCAGTGTAATGAAACTATTAATTTTAATTTCATCTTGCTCCTGGTGAAAGTCTTTTAGCAGAAATATTGATCTAAAGTTGTTTTTTCCATTAAAGTTGTTTGATCACTTTTTTGCATTATCATATCTTATCTTCCGGCATAAACATTTATGTTTCATGCGAATAATAATTATAAACCTTGATGCAAAAATCATACATTTTTGTAAACAAGGAAACAAAAATGTTCGTAATATATTGTTTGCGTTGTATTCGTTGTAAACAGTGTAAGTTTAACATTTAGAAGTACTTAATTGTATCCCAATAGCAATTTTCATAAAAACAATACGCATACAAATTTCCATTTATGCATGATCTTTAGATTTCCTTTAACTTTTATAAAAGAAATCTCGTTCAGTTTCAATTCTGTTCCATTAAGGCCACGAAAAACAGGATTGTTCCATCCAAATTCTTGGAACTTACACGCAAAAAAGGTCTTATTTTCTAAACAATATAATCGTGATAGCACCGAATTTTAAAAAATAATACGCACGAGGAGAGAGTTTGACGTCACTAGCATATAGTCTTTATTTGACGTTAATTTTAATAGCGTGTTGCGAAATTGTTCAAATAAATCAATTTGTAGAAGCTATGGAGGCTGAGTCCATTGTTTCAGAAATTAAAGTTGATATTATGCTATTCACATCAAAATTCTTGCTCTAAACCAGCCTTTAATTAACATCAAAAGGAGCAGTAAATAGAGTATTACACGAAGTTTGATAACAGAAACATAAATATAATATTAAAACATTTTATTGCCTATTTAAACTTCTGATATGTGTATACCTCAGATGTTTCTGCGCAATCCCTGTAAAATGTTATTTTTATCGTATAAAACTATAAGGAAAAAGCTGCATCATGGTGAAATATTGGTTCAGTGTTTGTAGTTTTTGACGTTTAGCGTTACTCTGCACTAAAGCGATAGAATAAATACTTCCCATAAGGGTAATTTGAACATTGGAGTTGAAAGGAAACAACGAGACGCAAATTCCCAAAAAGACATTGGAAGAAGACTACTCATACCTTTCTTTATGTAGCTGAACTATGTTTATCGTTTAAAAAGTGCATCTAATGAAAAGTTTTCCTTTTTTGTACACATCAGTGACTACTGAAATCAAACTTGAGTCGTTAAGGAACTTTATATTTTGTATATATCGGTTGTGAATTGTCTGCTATAATTCCCTTCTATTACTACCAAAACAGTAGATAATTTCCTGAAATCGAAGTGCATTTGTCATTAGACTCATGGGGTACGAGTAGAAAAGTTATGCTTCGTTAATATAAAATTAGTTATTATTCGTGTGACGGATTTATTATTCTATATTTATTTTGATGTCGATGTTTGTTTAAATTTAATTTATATTTAGAAATGTATATAAATTATAC
>NW_013665828.1:565897-614246 GCF_000517525.1 Limulus polyphemus | reverse complement strand
GTATTGTTTCGTAATCTGAATTTTCGAGAAAATCTCCACACGCCGATAAATATAATCAACGCGACGCGCCCGAAAACAGTATCTAATATTGGTTTGCTATAGTTGGTGTACTATAAATTTTTAAATTATAGTTAAATTTCTATAACTATGATTATTATAACGATTATTAAAAGGGAAATTAAGATATTTGACCGGGAACGTTTATAAATTTCGAACATTACAAACCATTTAACTTCAATAGATTCACACCGGACATTATTACTTTTACGAAAACATTACCTAACGCATCGGTGGAAACTCGACCTGTAATCGACGTGTGATCAGCGAGAACTATAGGGCTAGCTAGCTCCCTGTTAAGTGAATTATACCTACGTCAACTCGAAATTAACTCGCTCATCGTCAACCCTCGATAAGATATCAATGAAGTTACAGACAAGAAAGAATACTTTATATTGCTTGTAAGTTTGGGAAACTTTTGTATATAAATCATTGTTTGTAATAACCATTTGTTATAACTGTTATTGTAAATTGTATTATTGTTTATATATTAAACACTGGTATTAAAAAAGAAAACTGTGTGTATCAATCTTGTTGGCCAATATCAAATATGGGAGATATATCAGCATTTATTTAACTACTATATTTAAATTATCAGTTAGCTCGGGCCTCCGAGGGGCACAGCGGTATGTCTCCAGACTTACAACGCTAGAAACCGGGTTTCGATACCCGTGGTTGGCAGAGCACAGATAGCTCATGGTGTAGCTTTGTGCATAAATTCAAACAAACAAACATTTAGCTCAGTTTCAGACCACTCGAAAGTGTAATACGTAACTTTAAACTACACCCAACAGCTAATGTCGTTGCAACCAATATTCGACCCAGAAGTCACTAGGTATGAAATTAATATTTGTTATAAAACAGGTGTATTTTACGCACTGAGTTCCATTTATTATCTTATGGACTCTTTTTGTATAAAATAATACGGTTTGATGATATATGAACAATATCTTTTATTTTCCAAACGTGGAAAAACATATTATTAAGTTGAAAACAACAACAACAAAAATCTCTATGGACTTTTAAGACACTTACAACTTATCTAAGAAAAGGCACTTAATATATAGGGTTTTCCGAAAGCTAATGTCTCCGAATAATATACTAATTCTTCATAATTTCTATCTATCTCAATTTAACGAACAAATATTTGGCAACAGTTTATATTCAGGTCACATAAACTGACAAAAGACCAACAAGTTATGGTGTTGCAAGTCAATTGGTCCTCCAGTAGCACAGCGGTATGTCTATGGACTTAAAACTCTAAAAACCGGGTTTCAATACCTGTAATGGGCAGAGCACAGATAGCCCATTGTGTAGCTTTGTGCATAAATTAACAAAAAAAGCACGTCAATTGTTATCCACCAGAATTGGTTTAAATGTGGAGCACCTAACTTTTGGACCAGCCCGTACTTATTATACGAAACTACAGGTTTAGTAGATTACTGTATAGACTTGGTATATCCAAAACAATGATTTACAACAAAAATAATATATCCTTAAATAGTTATTTTTTTTAAACATTAACTGGAATTCAGTTATGCAGTGATGTACATTTTTTAAACATGTGAAATATGTTTGTTTTTTTGCTATTTAACCAGCAGCGGAAGATAAGGTTAAAATAGGAAAGTATTTTATAAACGTAGTAAATGGACGAACACTAAATGCATATATAAAAGGTTCGATGATTTTGAATTAATTAAAACCTGATATCCTTCATTTCACGAAACAATGCAGTATGTGACGAAAGTTTAAAATTGAACTGATTTACCGTCTTTTAGGGAAAATATTAAAATAAAGAGCAAAAAACTACATTCTTTTTTTATTTATTTTTTACGGGATATAAGGTCATAACTTCGAAACAGTTCCTGTTACAAATTGTAAAAAATATTGGAATAGACTGAAAATCGCATTTTAATGTTCCAATGATCTGTCGAAAACTCAAGAAAGCGAAATAATAAATTATAAAATACTAAGCAACATATAAAATATACTTTTACATCGCTTGATACACGGATACATTCCCCTGTTATACAGTCAAAACAAATGACTTACCTCTTTGACAATTTTCTTAGAAATGAACGTAACAGAAGAGTATGTGCTGTGTGTCAATCTACCCGGAGTAAGGAGTAAGTTGACACACGCTCTGAGTTAAGATGACACGGATGAAATTCAATCAAGAACACGTTATTTGTATCAATATATTAATTGCACATTCAAGCAAATTAAATAACAAACATGTATGTGAGAATATCAGATTTTACTCCTCTGCAAAACACAGGCTTCCGATCACGATGAAACTATAACAGCAAGTGATGCGTGTTTGGGTTTGTTAATGGTCATGATGACACGTCTATCACCTTCAGCATGTAAAATTATAGGAATTGCGTCAGCCCTGGTCTTCCGTATTTTTGTAAACACTTAAAAATATTCTTTTTAACTATTTGCTAATATTACCTTTTATCATTATTTTTGAACGTTCTTGTGATGTGCTGAAAGCTTTTAACTTCAAAGAACAGAAGAAACAGACAAGTAACTAACTAACTTATTTCTTAATCGTGAGATGGCTGTCTTTGACAGCTTACATCTTGTGCAATACAGCCGGGGAACCGCATGGAAGTAAAACTTGATTTTGTACAGGTCATCATTCCTAGATAGATAGAAACTGTCAAGGTGAACATTGATTCTCTCCGGCTCCTTTCAGTTCGAAGTAGTTATTTCATATTTCCTGTTGTAAATTGTTTGAGTACACAACGTTATCTGCCAAGTTCAATGACAGTTTATCTACTCAATTATCACTGTCACAAACTACACCGGTGTTGATATTGTTTCTCATTAAATGCACCTTATCTCACCCCCTCCAAAAAAATAATTTTTATTTTAGCGTCCAGCTCGTATCTATAACACATGTATTAGTAAAGGGAGAAAAGAATACGTAAGAGTCATAATTGATATTAATTCGCCATTAGTGGTTTTATTATTAAAGAAGCAATAGATATATATATACAATAAAAATATAAAAAAAATGTATAGAAATTTATCTTCCATTTTCTACTGTAGTTTTGAATCTATTTTCTGAGTACATCTAATATATATTTCGTTTTATTTTAAAATATACCTAAGAAGTACAAATTATGGTGTATATATAAATTTAATGTCATTTAATCAAAACTAACTGTGCAAAGTTTGCAGTTAAATTATAACGCTTGGTTGCAAGAACATACTCAATTTGAGCGACTTTAGAATAGTAGTTTATTGGCCAACTACTGTAACTTTGTTTTCAGATGATCAATGGACAATCTAACACATTTTAGGTTTCAAATAATTCTATCTAGAATATTCTCGCAGATTTCTCACGAAAGATTAAATTCATTGCATCAAATGACAACATTTAATGTCTTAAATTATCCGGTTAAAACAAAATGAGGCTTTTCGTTACGTAATTGGAAAACATTTAAAACGTTACACACGCGCAAACATAAAATGGTTAACAAAGCCACATTTTGGTTGATTACACAGTATTTTGTTAGCAACTGTAACGTTCGATCTTTTTTTTATAAAACCTATTAATGGATCAAAAACAATGCTCGGCCTATACAAGTAATATTCGTATACACAACTCATGAAGTTATTGAAACGCTCAAACAACAATTACAGATAAACGTTTATTGAATAAAATCGCGTTCCTTAGCTAAACATTAAACCTTAAAAATTGTGATTTTCTTTCTGATGACTGCTACCGTGAGATAAATCATTATTAAAGAGGAAACCATTTAAGTATGCTTAACGTATTTTCTGTCGTGTTATCAGAAATACTGAGCTTGCATATGACTGTAAAAAAAAATAGTTTTCATTTGTTCAAAATTTCTGTTTTGTAAAGTTGACGTTGTACACAAGGTGATTTTGGAATGGCATAAAAAAGGAACATCGCCAACATTGAAATTTTCACGCAAACGTAATCGAAACACAAAAACATAATTAAATTCACATACACACACATATGCCGAAATAGAATATCCCAATGTCACAAAAATATAGGTTATAGATATTCAATCCATGTTTATCTCTCTAGTCGTTTGTCTATCTATCTTTATTTATTTATTTACGCACAAACACATTCTTTTACAAACACTGTGAAGTAAACTAACTCCATTAAGATTTATCTGGATTGGATTCTAACACACGTTCTTTTAGAAATACTGTAAAGTAAACTAACTCCATTAAGCTTTATCTGGATTGGATTCTAACACACATTCTTTTAGAAACACTGTGGAGTAAACTAACTCCATCAAGCTTTATCTGGATTGGATTCTAACACACATTCTTTTAGAAACACTGTGAAGTAAACTAACTCCATCAAGCTTTATCTGGATTGGATTGTATCTTTAACAAAGAACGAACTCTGCGACAAGGAATTTTTAGTTTCTTCTTTCATTATTTCGATGAAGAAATCTGAGGAGCTGTGCATGAAAGTGACATGAATTTTAATGAAACCAAAATCAATGGCGATATAAGCCAACCGGCCAACTTGCAAGGCTGTCCAACTCAATTCTTCTCACTGTCAATCGCACTTTCAGCTTCAGTTGGTCCGTTTGCTGAACGATAAGAGTTCTTGCTAATGTGTGTTAGGCGTGAAGTGTACGGGCCTTTTGTATTCGACCTGTCGTTGCGCCGCGGTTAAGAGATAAGATGCTCGAACAACCTTATTTGCTTGTAGTTATGCGTGGCAGCATGAAAAGTTAATTAAATTCAGTACTCCGGGGTATAAAGATTCGTCACTGCTTTCCACTCACTTCATGTTAGAATTTGTTTATCCCATGCTTCCATCAGGAAATCACAGCAACGACTTGGAAATCATTTCCTCAGCAAAATCAGATGAGTTAAGGAGATGAACAATTATTGTGTCAGTGTAGACTAAAGAAACAATATGTGGCTTCCGAAATAGTTCTTCCGGAAGTAAAAATGCATCTAATAGAAGAGGAAAATTGCTTCCAAGTATATGTCTTTACGTTCAGGGAGAAAGGTCAAAATAGTCCAAAATAGCTCTTCCGGAAATAAAAATGCATCTAATGGAAGAGGAAAGTTTATTCCACGTATATGTCTTTACGTTCAGGAAGAAACGTCAAAATATTTTTAAACCAAAAATGAAAACATTTCAATATCTGAAAGTATGATTTTTGGATATTAATACAACCTATTATTGATAAATAAGCTTTTAATTTTCATGCAGTTGAAATTTTGCAATATACAACTTATAATGTGGACGATAAGCAACCGTTTTTAGAATAAAAATACGGAGTATTTACTCGCTTATATGGAATATCAAAAGTATGTTTGTATTATACTATGTGCCATCCGGTAATCAGGCACTCAAATTATTCTTCAACCATTTTGAATTGCTTAAAATAACTTATGACTTATGCCATTTCTTCATAATCTATACTTTCAAAAATAGCACATCATATTTCGTACTTCTAAATTCAATCTCATGAGAAATTCTGTACAAACGTTAACAAAGAATCTCTCTCTGACAAGCTTTTAAATTTTCAACAAATCGGACACTTCTTCTGCAACCGTGAAATCACCCTCTCGTTTGACTATTAAGAATCTTGATAACAGTGAATGGAATCCCCAAGATAGTGAGGATTTGCCAAAGCTTGCTCCAAAACACAAAGTTGAAGAACCTACTATAGTCTACGAAGCACACAGAAGGGATTTACTATTAATCCAAGTTTTTTATTACAAACTTTTTTCTTATGTCATCCGACCTTCTCTAAGCTCAACTTAGACATGAAAAAGCTATTCGTTGCTTGTTTATTTCATGTCTTTTATAGTATTGTGTTTAAAAGCTCCTCGCTGATGGAGGAAACAAAACGAGTTGTTCTGCAGTGAAGGTAATTCATTTTAAGTCTAGTTTTCAGACAGGAATAAAATTATTAGTTTCAGCCTTTTCTTTGACCATTTAGTTATCTCACACATGGTGTTACATTATTTTGGCGTAATGTCAATCATGAGTTTCTTTCATCATTTCGGCAAGCTTTGGCAAATCCTACCTTATAAAGTTTATGCTATCAAACTACTCTAAAACCTTCATCGTAATAAGAAGTCTTTCTACCCAGCTATATATTTATAGATGCTGTGAAATCTGAACAAAGCATATCATGTTCTTCCACACGAGTGATTTTGGTGCTTGCTTTCCTGGAGTGGTACATATAAGTGTATAGTAATACTTCCATCGCCTTTGGGCTTCCTTTGGATTTATTACAAAGTCAACTTTTTAATTGCTAATAAAGTTAATCGTGGCTGATTTTTTCTATGTCATATGCAGTATTTATTCGAATGGGTTTGTTTATTAATTTCAACGTAATACTTTTTAAGCTTGGCTCGTTCTTATGTTTCTCGAGCTATCTCTAGATAATTGTCTTCTGATTCAAGATTGATCTTGGGCATTTGCTTTCCCAGTCTTTGTTTATCGATGACCTAAATATTGTTGTCCTTTAATTAACTATCTCTGTTTCTTCTTTGGTTACTATGCAAAAAGGTCTCGTTGGTCGCAGTTAAACCTGCTTATTTAAGAGAAATCCACTGTCCTTAGGGTTCTGGAAGCTTTCAAATTAAAAGGGGATTACCTTAAACATCTTCTATTGTTTAATATTTGAGTAAAATCTTAGAATATGATTCAAACTTTATCACCTTGTATTTAGCTTTATGGTGGCCATGATTAAATGATATATAAAGCTAAGCTATAATTTTCCTGGATAAACTCAAATTTCTTTAACGTTTGATATCTAGTTTATTCATTATAATGTTTAAGTTGTCAAATTATGGTGCTTGAAAAATATGAATTAGCCACTCTTTTCTCTGAAATTGTATTTCTAAGACTACATCTATATCCATCACATATTTTATCACAATTGTATCTATTTCCTTCAGATTTTTTCATTTCGATGAATGTGCATTGTCTGTTGCACGAATTGATTGCTTCTTCGAAATAGTCTTAGAAGCCTAAGCCTTCTAATTCTTCTTATTGTTTTGTTAAGGCAAGTGCATGAATTTATATAAGAGAAATAGAAGACTGCTTTGGTTTGAATTGTCACAAAGAGAGTTCTTTGAATCCATTTATTTCTAGCTAAGACATGGTTCTACAATAGTCTTTTCTGAAATGAAATAACCAACGCCATGTTCTTGGTCACACTTAAGTCTAGAGAACCTCTTGTTGCTTCCATCCACTAGCACCTGTTCGGTGGGTTTTAGAGATGCCTGTAATATGGTATCCATATTAATCTAGTTTATGGAAAACCTCTTGTTGTTTCCATTTACCAGTACCTGTTTAGTGGGTTTTAGATATGCCTGTAACATGGTACTCGTATTGATTTATTTCATTTGTTTAAATTTCCTTACTACAATCCTCAGTTGTTATCCTAATACATTACAATCACATTTGTTTGATGAATCTTGATTAGTTGTTTACTTGCGGATTGTTGTGTCCTAAGAGGACACAGTGATATTGTTTTGTGTCACGGTATTCAGATGGTCACATGATACATTAAAAGACTTACCACAACACTATGCCTTCCGAACTAACGTCTGTACTGCTCATGCCCATACTGCTATTCTGGAACTTCGAATTTAAAAGTAGCCCCAGAGCTATCTTCATTTACAACAGAAAGGCCGTGTCTCCGAGCTTCATCTACTCACTCTACAAAACTTTACCGACTGATATTTACTGCTACACAGACGTATGGCAGCACCACAGTTTAATTACCAATAAAGTAAGTTTCGTCCATTCTTTTCCGAAAGATTTTCTCTGTGATATTGAGATTATGTTTCAATATATTACGCACTGTATATATGAAACTTCTTCCCTTAGGATTTTGTATAACATCAAATGTAAGAATAGTTATGTTTCGCGGTGACTTATTAGTATAAGCAAGACAGAACTGAAAATTATTTTAAGGATGTTTATAATAAATGCTCGTTTTAAGCACGTGTCTCTTTTACCGAAATAATTTTGATAAATCCAAAATGAATTTGAAGAGGAATTATTTCACGCACAAACATAAAATCAATAGGATAAATAAATATTATATGAATAAATAAATAAATGTTATTTTTCTGGCAAAATGTTAGCTATTAAAGAAATCGCCTCAAACTTCTAGAACATATTTATTTTATTGAGTTTATTTGTTTGTTGTTAATCACAAAGCTCCACAATACGTATACGTGCTCTAACAACCTCGGCTATCGAAACCCAATTTTTCGTGTTATAAGTCGTCAGACGTGCAGCTGAGCTACAGTGGGGCATTTCATTGAGAACTTTAAAAAGTCAGTTTTATTTTTAAGGCAGTTTAAATATTTTATAACATATTTGATAACATGTTTTGTAACATATCAATTTAAAAATGAGTTTATAATGCCTCTTTTCTTCGATAAGATAGTTATTTAATCTGGCATATTATGAAACAGACAAAACTTAACACCATCTAATTATTCGTAGCCTATCCTCTTTAATCGTCCACAGGCGACTTAACAAATCCCGGTAAATGTAATCGAACACAAGGCTGAAATTAGTCAGTGTCACTTTTCAACGCTTGATAAATTGTTATGTTACAAAATCGTACATATGCATACTTCATATACGTGTGTGTGTAATATGAGAGAAAGACAAATTTCTATTGGCTGTTAAAACATGCATTAACGTGAACAAAAGGTTTAACGAGATCAAAGAGTACATTGTAAACTGAAGTGATTATACATCCAATTTATAGGATGGTGAAGAACTGGTAATTTGTCAAGAAATGTGTTCCACATATGTTTAATTTTCTTTTTGGCGGTATTCGTTTTCTTCACTTTACTCTTCTTTTTTTGGCCATGCTATGCATTTAATGTTTCTATCTGAAGCTTTGAGTTGATAACTTTTCTATGTCAGATATATTTCAGTTACCTTTTCGCAAAATCTGCGGAACTTTTCTACTTCTCATATCAAACATATAAATAAATATTTATTTAACACTGGTTTAGGGTATTCGTATCTAATGTATCTAATAGTATCGAGTGGAGAAAGGGGACATCATTGATATTAAAAAGTAAAACATTAATAATAGAACAAAGATTGTTAATAAGATTAGTTGTTAAAATATTATTTGTGTTACAGAGAGCATATTTATTGAGGAAATTAGAATAAACCGTTGCACTAACACGAGAAAACACAACCTGTCTAAATGTTGTAGGTAAATAAAACTTGTCTAACTTAGTGCTTTGCCATTCATTTCTTTCACATATTTCTAAGGAGGATATTTTTCATAAGTCAGTTTATAAAATATGTTATAATTATAAATATGTAGAGTGTTAAATTTTGAGCAAATTACATATTAAGTTAAAGAAAGAAAACGACAAGCAAGCTAGAATTTGAAAGGTAAATTCTTACCCAAAATATTGTGCATTAGAATCTCCCAAATGATTTTTAGATATCTCACTCATTTCCTTATTGTAATTAATATTGAAAAGTTTGTCCGCACAATTTGAAATTGTAAAGCAACAGTTATTAAGACAAATTTGAATTTGAAAAACAAAAGCTATGTTAATCCAGTATGGTTATAAATTTCTCAAAAACCTATGAAGTGGTGAAACGTATTAAAATATTTTCAATTATTTAAATTCTTATTTGTGGCGTGAATGATTTATAGTACTGAAAGAAGTGTATTCAAAGTAACGTTTAATTACTTTGTTGTTGTTTTTTTCTAACATCGAGTTTGTATATTAAATCATTTGTTGTTGCAAAACTTTCAAACTATTGTATTGTTTTGATTGGTTTTGTTTCATTTTACAGCCAGTTAGGATGCTCAAGATGTGTTGTGATCTACGAGAAACATCCCAATGTCCTACAGTACAGAGAGAGTAAGTCAATTTCCATTTCCATGTTACATTGTAAATACACTTCAATCTCTATCTTTTTCGTTTGTTTTGTCTGTTACGAAATGAACAAAGAAAGTTGTTTCGTAATCGTATACTCCCATAAAGCTTAAATAATTAGCACTGATAGAATAAGTATTGACCAGTAACAATTTTCAGAGTAGTAACCGCCGATCAAACAGTTAAATGATTGATGTAATAATTCTGTTTGAGCGCTAGTACCATTACAATTTTTCTTTGTGTGTTCCAGTAAATATACAAATTAGAAATGACTACGGTAACTGTAAATTATTTAATAAGAAAGAAATACAGGAATGTTGAATAAAATATAAAATTCACAGTTGTTAGTCCATGTTACAAGTATATGAAAACCAGTTTTGCTTTAAGCACAAGTATTACATTTCATATCATATTCAATCGGATATAAACTTCCATTCTAACAAAACTGAATTTGAAATAATAAATAAAAATCCAATTTCAAACACTCCAAAGTGATTGTTCAACATGCGTGAAAGTATTATAAACCAGAAAAGGAAAATCGAATAATTGAAGAATTAGAACCGATTGGCATGATAGTTTTGTTTTTATGATTTTGGTTTTGTTCACTATTCTGTTTTATATAATAAATTCACGCAATTTTATTAAAGGGCAATGAAACCTACGTTAGTGTTTTCACATCTAATTGATGAGATAATTTTTCAAGCTTTATTACCGGTAGAAAACGCTGTTATACGTTGTTCCTGGTATGCATGTATTTGATGCCCTTTCCAATCATTATTTATATTTACTAGGCCATTTATTTTATTGCTAAAGGATTCAATGAAATGTATTGTGTCACGTCTTAGCTCCTCAAGGATAAAATAGTTTAAAATTATTTATATTTACTAGACAATTTATTTTGTTGTTAAAAGATGATGTGGATTCTAGCTTAAAGGATTAAAGGAAAAATATTGTGTGACGTCTTAGTTTCTCAAGGACAAAATAGTTAAAAATTATTTATATTTGCTAGACAATTTATTTTGTTGTTAAAATATGATGTGAATTACAACTTAAAGGATTCAAGGAAAATATTTTTCCACGTCTCAGATCCTCAAGGATTAAGTAGTTTAAAAAGTACTGATTTTAAAGACTGACCTTGTTTTCTTCAACTGTAATTTTAATTGGGGTACATGCCCAAAATAGCATATCAGTTTTTGTTGTAACAAGAGCAAATTACAGGCTTTATTTTAGCCACACCTATTCCCAATTGACTTATACTACTTACTGACTAAAAAATGAAATGTCAAAAAGACCGTGGCTCGTGATAAATGGTTATGTTACAAACTCGTAGTTATCAGTTGTATGAGTTTGTGAAGGTTTTATCCTGTCGTTAAACGAGGCGTGTAACGCTCTGAAATAGATTATTACGAGTTGAAAAGCTTGCCATGTACTTACATGTTTTCTTCTAATTTGACATATATAAATATATTATTATTATTATCACTCCACCTTTTGTCTCTAAACTGAAGTATTATAATTTTATCGTTTCAACTTTATCAAATATACTTTAGTATATAAACATTTCCTTATGTTAATAATCAAACTAAGACTCATAATTAGGTAAGCAATACATTTTTTATCTGTCTAAAAGAAGAGTGACAGCGCCAATATAACGTTTTTTCTTAGATTAAAGTTTTAGATTTATAATTAGCTAATCATGAAACACTGAGTTTTCGACAGAAGCAAACGTAAAATGATAAAATCATAACTAATATTGTATCGTGGTATCTCTATTCTCAATGTTGTGAAAGAGTAATATGTGAAAAACTATCTACAGGTGATAATAATGGACTATACAGATTTTGTCGTTTAAATCGTAACTTTTAAAACATTTGAGTTTGTGATTTTAACTTTAAAGGTTCGATTGACATGTAATCAAAGAACAAATTTCAAATTATTTTCTAAATATTGATCTATTTTAATTTAAGTAATGCATGCTAAGAAAAAAAAACACTGCTGACTACTTATATACACTATATTACGTTTCTAACCCAGCTCAACAAATTTAAACTCTAGTATGTTTAAATAGAAAATTGCTTAAAGAAAGTGAATGCAGTGCATCCCACACCACTTGGATAGTTTTATTTTTTCAGTGTTTGTAAAAATATTGGTCTGTGCATATCCTCGCTGTAAGAATTGTTGTTTGACGGTAATTTTTGTCTCTTTACAGCTTTCTGCGAAAAGCATCAGAATCTGGATGAGGCATGCGCAAAATTAAGCGTTGATGCTCATCTACATTCCATGTTTAGAGGTAAATCTGTCCTATATTTTTTATATAACTTTCAAAGAATAAGAAGAAATCTCAACCTAACTTATTATTAAATACTGTTTTTACCAAACATACTACTTGGAAAGCTATTGTATCGCAAACTTTATGTGCAACAATGAGCAACCACTAATATTCTCTATTTTATCTAAGTGTTGTGTTTTTCTAGAACAAATAGTTGTTTTTGTTGAATTACAATTCAAGATTATGAAAAAGAACTACAATTAAATGGATTATATAACTAGATTATACTGAATGTGATCTTAAGCGGATACACAAAGTATGAAGGAATTGTGTTTACTGCCAGAACGAGCATTACTATGCATTTATGTAACATTAACCTGGAAGCATATGGAAAATCCTCCAGAGATTTAATGCTTCTGCATTAACTTCTCTTATTGTCCGGTTCCATTAGTTGGAACCCTTCACAAGTAATGCTCTTTTGTTTTCAGGGTTGTATAATATAGTATCGTGACTATAACAAACTCCATTAAGAGATAAGCTTGAAAGACTTACAGCTGTATTTCTCGTTCTTCTCTGATGGGATGCACATTGCACCTTAAAGAAATGGGAAGAAAATCTTACCTTATGGCAATGATAGCATGGCTGATCCTCGCAAGCCGTTGGAGGTATTATCTGCATCGAAAACAAAATAAAACAAAAAAATCCATCACGAAATCTCAATGAACTAATGCATTACAAACGATCTACGAACTACACTGAAACGAACTGTTGATATAACTTCAAACGTAGCTATCTTTATTATTCTATATATTTCTCGGATTTTAGATATATTGAAGTAAAACCATTTAGAAATTTAAATGGACTATTAAAAAACATCTAAACCTCAATGACGAAGAAACACTGAAAGAGTAAGTCTACTATATAACACTGAATTCTATTAGGCAGTCAGACAAAGAGCAGACTTATGTTTATAAGTTTGAGATAAATTTCAGGTTTAATCTTATAGGTGCAATTCCTTATATAAACCCTTATTAAAAAAATCAGAATAATCCGATTCTAAAGGACAAACTAGAAAAAATATTGGGATTCAAACTGTAAAAAGATTTTGTCGTTTATTACAATTAGTATAATTCCATTCAGGTTTTATAAAATTATATTTCTTTGAAATTAATTTTAAAATGAGCTTAATATTAATAAATTAGGCCCGGCAATCTTTCAGCCGTGGGGGCGTTATAATGTGACGATCAATACCACTATTCATTGGTAAAAGAGTAGCCCAAGAGTTGGCGATGGGAGGTGATGGGTCTTACACTGCTAAATTAGGGACGACTAGCGCAGATAGCTCTCGTGTAGCTTTGAGCGAAATTCAAAAACAAACAAACAAATTAATAATTTAAAATGCTGAAACTTTGATAAATCCCGTTGGCGTTTCAAAAATATATATATATACTTGGAAATGCTACAATATAACATGCTTTATTCATACAATCTCAAAAACATGGTGGCAGAATAATCAATTTATTAAAACTGGATTTTATTTATTCGGATGTGTCTTACAAAGGGTCAAACATGACTAAATAATAATAATGTATATAAATAATAATATTTATCCAAAAGACAATCTTGACGCCGTCAGATTTGGGCATGAGGTATGGAAATATATTCTGTAACATTATGGATAACACTAAAAGTGATAGGATTTATTCATATTTATCTAAATCAATTGTCAAAGGGTGTCAGAAAGTGGTAGTAAATGCATATGTGGTATGAAAACACGTTGGATGCTGGAAGAGGACCGTAGGCTTTTGTCGGTTGTGGGGTGTAAAAAGAAAACTCCGATCAGTTTCAAACTTTAATAAGAACATCGCAAACAACAGTTGGGCAAATGTTCGAGCTAGCCCTTCAGATCTGTCTTCACGAAGCTGGAGAAGGCGCAGATTACACTCCATCAGAAATAATAAATAGGATTGCGAGCAAACGTTTGTCTGGACTGTGGAGATAAGGATTCCAGAGAGTTCAAATAAAGCGGAATTATTCTGATGAACTGTTAAATATGACTGAAGTTCCCAGAACACATTCATGAAGAGAGATAAAAGAAGGTTGTTTTATGCGTAGGCAGTTCTGGAGATGAATGGATTAAAATATCAGTTTGTTAATCGATGATCGTATATAGCAGGTTCGTATTCGACACGTAAAACAAAACCGTCGTCGGTAACAAGAGGCTATTTCTAGAAATATATAATAGCAATAGTGTTCAACCATTCCCGTGTTAATGCTGGTTTCTGCCCACTCATGTAACTAGCATTTTCTAAAAATTGTAAAAATCCATCAAAAAATATTTTTGGTATAAGTCGAGGAATTAATTTTGTTTAAGAATGTGTTCAATGCCACTTTGGTTTAAATTATGAGACAAAACTGTTACAAACCAATTACTTTTTCAGTTGAATAAGATCTTGCTATACAGATAATTGCAAACTAATGAAAAAAATCAATGTTAATGGCTAAGTAAGATCATTAGAACTGTAGAGGTTGAACTATATACTAACCGTAAACATTAATTCTCGAACATGGACTGTTAGCATTAAATAAACAAAAATAATGAAGAACATGAATCTTTTTCAATATATTAAAGACAATCTAAAGTTTCAGATCATTATATTTTATAACATCTTTGTTTGAAGTTAAGTACAAAGCAATACAATGGGCTCTGCTTTGCAAGACCGCGGACAGTACCGCTGTGCCACTGCGGGGCTTATAACATCTAACGACTTATTAAACGTATTCAACTTCAAGCCTATACTTTGAGAATATGATGATATTTAACCTCCGGTCAATGCACTTGGTCTAGAATTGATTTTTGGTGAGCTTCAAAGCGATGCACTCGGTCTAGAATTGAATTTTGTTGAGCTTAAATTCAATGCTCTTGGTCTAGAATTGAATTTTGTTGAGCTTAAATTCAATGCTCTTGGTCTAGAATTGAATTTTGTTGAGCTTCAAACGATGCATTTTGTCTATATTATGAATGATAAGCAACCTGAAAATCACAAAGTTTATTTTATAACATGAACGACAACTAATTTTTTTGCCCATACACTTATTTTAGAACATGATGATACTTATCTCTATTCAGCCTATAACATTCAGCTTCATCAGGCACACTTAGCCTAAAAAGCGGATAACCTAGAAACATTTTATTTGGTTCGAAGACTTCACAACACATCTCTGTCCTTACGACATTGAAAATCTTATTGACGTCAGCAGAGTGTGTGTTCTGAACACATATACGTTACGTGAGAAAGAACAAACAACCAGAAAGATACCATGGCTTCAAAGTATTACATACTTCATTATTGAAATATTTTATATTTTTGTGAACAATTTTCAATTTTTAAAAATTCTATCATTTCTGGAAATATGCCTCTTCTCATAATATATATATATTACTAAAATTGTAAATATTTCAAGACAAACTAGGAACCCAGCTGATACAAGCTAGTTGACTGAATACCTGTTTCAACAATACAAATATATTACAGTGTTTTTTCAACTTGCATTAACTTACTATAGCATTATTCGCCCATTTAAAAAGAAAGTTGATCAGTGTACTTGATAGTTGTTATTTTTCTACTCAAAATACAATATTAATAATATTTACTGCACAGAAACGATGTCCCGCAGTGGCTCAGCGGCAAGTCTGCGGACTCATATCGCTAATCCCGCAGTGGCTCAGCGGCAAGTCTGCGGACTCATATCGCTAAAAACCGGGTTTACAATACTCGTGTAGGCCATTGTGTAGTTCTGCACTTAACATGAAACACAAAAAAATACTCTAAAACGATGATTTTGTTGTCTTGTAAGACAGTAATGACAATAATTGAAACAAATGATAAAAAGCTTTATTTTGCTTGACAAAAATCTTTATTTTTAAATTCGTATGGTAAGTTTACGGACTTACAACATTTAAAATCCACGGTTTGCATCCACATGCTGGACAGAATTCAGACAGCCCATTGTGTAGTTTTGTAATAAGAAAACAAGATCTGACTGTTGGTATATGTCAAATGTTTTAGGCAAAATAAACTAAATGAGAAATTAGAGTCATCGTGACGTGTGAATGTTGTTGTTTTTTAATACTGGTAAAAGGTTATTTTGTTTTGAGTAGATTTACTGTGATTGGTTGTTGATGTATTTTAATGTCTGGTTGTTTTATTTGTCACGCTTTTTACAACATTATACTTTTATCTCTCTGGTTGATGCTTCTAAAATAATTTATTTATTTCTAAGTTTTCAACTGTTCTTTTTCTATGTTTTACACCATCTCAACTGACACTTATTTTAACTGTTTCCTATTTTTTTCATATTTGTCTACCCAGTTGATGCTGCTCCTGTTTCCTGTCCTTTCAAAGGACCTTTCACCTTTACCTATAGCCGTGGTCATGGAGAGTGCAACTATCCAGTGTCCACGATCGACTCCTGCACCGATAACTCCAAACTTTTATTCCGGTTTCAGGCTTGCGTGGATGTGATTAAATCGGAGAGTAGTGGTAAGCCTGTTCAACTGATTCTTCACACGTAAGCCAAATGTCAGGAGTAGAAATTATATCAGAAACTTTTGATATAATAGTAGTTTCTCAGACCGTTCCTGCAATGTGAAAACAAGCGTTATAGAGTGCCTTGTTTCAAGAGTGAACAAGATTACGTCAATTTATTTGTTGACATTAAGTATCAGGATTAAGAATTATATGGGAAAATTTAGATACAATTATAGTCTGGTTCACTCAGAAGAAAAAATTAGACAGATAAAATTAGTGAAACTTCGAAATATAAAATATAAAATTACTGATCATACAGTAATAACAAAACGTACTAAAACAACATAATATAGAGTCGTTAGTTCAAAAAGGTTTTATAAAACAAAACAGAGAGCAACTACTATGTTGCAATATGAATAAGTACTTACCATACGGTTTTGGAGTCCGAATCACAAGCCTAACAGAGAGCCTAAAAACAACCAACTCCTCAAGAAACACCAGAAAGAACTTGGAATGGAAAGGTTCAAACAATTAACAATACAACCTCTATGATTTACCCGAAATTCACAAACACTCCCTTCGTTTCATAGCAAAGGTTCACCATTTCACCTCTTAGTAAGACATCGTGCAGATATAATATATTTAACAAGTAAAACACCTTCACACTTTAAGAACTCAGTTCGCTTTGCAGAGACAATAAAAGCCACCAGGATAACCTCAAAAGGCACAATGATCAGCCGTGGCCTATCCAACCTTTTCATTAATATTATTTTCCATGGCACACTATAAATAATTCACCAACAGTTGCAAAATGATATAAATCCTAAAGAACGCACCCAAGAGACAATCTCCCCGAGACAACCTTCTGTATCAACACAGCCTACTTCCAACATAAAGGTAAATACTACCAACAATAAGAAGTCCAAACCGTGGGCTCACCTCCACCATCAAAACTCTATAACCTTTATATGTAATATTTCGAAGTTAATACCCTCAAAACATCTGTTTTGCGTTTCGGGATTTGGCTTAGATATGTTGACGATGCAAGTTAACACCTTCACAACATCTTTTTTGCATCTCAGGCTTTGGCTTAGATATGTTGACGATGCAAGTTAACACCTTCAAAACATTTGTTTTGCGTCTCGGGATTTGGCTTAAATATGTTGCCGATGCAAGTTAATATCCTCAAAACATTTGTCTTGCGTCTCAGGACTTGGCTTAGGTGTGTTGACGATGCACTCGTAATATGGCCACACATTACAAATAACATTCGAGAATTCACAAATCACCTGAACGGACAATATCCCACGATATAATTCAAAACCGAAATAGGAAAAAAAGATAACAAATTCCTCTTCCAAGACACATAACTGATAATGGATAATACCTCAATTATAAATGAAACCTCCCAACAATGTTAAAACAAGCGGCATAGAGTACCTAACTTCGAGAATGAACAGGATTTGTAACACCAAGGAAACTAAGCAGCAGAAAAATAAAATCAGTAAAAATTTCCTTAACAATTCGTAACATTAAACAAACATGTAACTTAAAAATATCAAATAAGGACTAAAACAAGAAAGCTTCCGAAAGGTGGACTTTTCTTCTTCAGGGACAATCTTAGCAATTGATACCAGGAACACTTGATAAGAAATAAAATAAATAGGAAAACCAGAACAAACAGGAATGAAACTACAGCTACAGAGCCATATTCCCTTATGTTGGAGGTTTCTCTCTGAAAATACAGAGAGCATATATGTAAAAAAAAAAAAAAAAAAATAATCAGGAGAATATTCAGAAGATACAACACGATGCGGTTGTAGGTAATTCATACTAAACCACATAAACATCCAATTGAGAGAAAAACACAACTTACAATATCCCTTGTGAGTGTGAATTCTAATACAATAGTTACAATTTGGGAACACAATAGACATATATGATTCGGCAATATCGATCTGTCTGTAATAGCCTGTCGTATCAAAGAAGACTATAGCATAGATTAAAATAATAGGATATGAACCACACAAGAGAAAAATAAAAATAAAATCAGCCTTCTTCATCCATAGTTAACCTAGAATAGAAGTCAACCAAATCTGGATACCCTCTTGAAAATATTCATACAATTCATTCATGTTAGAAGGGGGGGACTCAATCAAGTGTAAAATGCACCAGATACATTAATCAAACAAAAATCAGGATTCAATCTCGGTCATTACCCTCACAGACATAGTCTTTCGCAGGACTTCCATGAAGGCAGCAGGAGATTAGAATCCAAAATGTAGGATAAAGCCAGATAATAATTAGTATCTAGCTATATAAACAAAATTAGTTACTAATTATTTGTTAGACTTAGGCGATCATATAGCCACCTAACACCGTGACAACAATTCCATTATGAGTGTAGGAATAAGGTAGTAAAAAAGTCAATTATACACATAAAAAACGTAGTTTTAATTCTTTTTATGATTGATTTATTTGTAGAAGAAGAACTGACATGTGTAGCGACGTGGAAGGAAGGTTCATCTCATTATCTGGTAGGGAAAATGATCAAAAAGAAAAAACACAGGATCTCTTACAAGGACGAAGACACTTACCGATGTTTTGTACGTTCGTGTTTGTAATTTTATTTGACTTTATTAAAATCTACTTACAACATTACCTGTAGCTATATAGGATTATGAAAACATTCATGCTAACAATATATATATATATGTTATCTTTCCATTATCTAAATGACTATATAATCATCCATTGGGATTTCACAAACATAAGTTGGAGACTAAAGGCATATTTATGGTGCAACATTTTTTTTCAGGGAGGCAAGGATCATACGAACTTGTTTTTTTAAAAAAAACATGATCCATTCTGACCAAAATGATTTCCATTAACCTAAAACAATATCAGTTTCAGTTTTCATTTTAAGTCATCTTGATTTTCAGCAACTTATTAATTAATATTATTTTTTTAACTTTAATTCTCAAGTGAAAACGCCAACCAATCAATCTTGAAAAAAATGGATATTTTTATTATGTTATTCACATCTGACGAAACAATCTGTTCACTTGGAAAATTATATTTCACTCTTGAAAGATGGTAAATTAATCTGATTTCAAAGGGAATGAAACCAGTAATTTGTTGCTATCATTGGTGCGTGAATAGCGTATTTTCATACACCGTTGTAAGCCTGTAGACCTACCGCTGTTCCATCAAAGGGTTGTTTTCTTTTGAATTTCGTCCAAAGTTACACGAGGGCTATCTTCGCTAGCTGACCCTAATTTAGCAGTGAAAGATTAGTCATCACCACCCACTGCTAACTCTTGGGCTACTCTATTTACCAACGAATAGTGAGATTGACCGTACATTATAGCGCCCCCACGGCTGAAAGGTCCAAAGTGATAAATGTTCGAATAGACTATTTAGGACTATTAAGTTTTAAAGTCCTACGTACTCGTTTAAAGTGTATTCATTCCTAAGACTAATCTCCAAGTGGATGATTTATTTATCCTCAAATTGTTAAATAATATCCTGTAACCGATTCTTGAGCATTCGTGTAATTAGCTGTTTATTATGTCTATGAAAATTAAGTAATTAGCACAAAATTAATATTAGAATACTATGCCTCATTGATAGTATTTAAAGTTTTGTATTTAAACATGTTAGGCTTAGCATGGCCTAATGGTTAGGGAGCTTGATTCGCAGACTGCGGGTCGCGGGTTTGAATCCTCGTCGATGAACATGCTCACCCCTTCAACTGTGGGAGTTTTATAATGTGACAGTCAATCCAACTATTCTTTAGTAAAAAAAGTGTCGCAAGAGTTGGCGGCGGGTGGTGTTGACTAGCTGCCTTCCCTTTAGTTTTTTATTGGTAAATTAGGGACCGCTACAATGTCAAACTCTGCCTGAGAATCACTGATGATGCATCAACAACTAAGGTGGCCCGACAATAGTATGCGGTCTTGGGGCTAAAAAAAACAAACTAGTTTTACTTTAGCTAAAAAGCATAGAAGCGTTTAATAGTGAAATTGTCAATGATATAAATAATAAATGCTATAATATACGTGTTTTAATAAAACAAACAGACTTTATATTATCTACAAATAATGTTAATGACACAATTTAATATACAAATACTGATAAAAGATTAGAATTATCGTCAAGAGCCTTGCGACAGATTGCGCGCTGGTGCCACAAGTTTTTTAACGATATGTCAGTATCTCACATCTGGAGGGTGTTAATACGTATGAAACATATCAGTGTTTATTCAAATATAAAATGATAAGAAAAACATTTATGTTCCTAAGATCATCGCTGCCTCAAAAATAGTATTTTTTTCTATTACATGTTTAGTGGCGTTACGTTTACTCACCATGTGTTTTCTGATGATACGAGAATATTACATCACAAGTATGCACGAACTTACACTTCAGACAAATGTCTAATTAAGTGAAGTAATATGAGATGAACGTATATCTGTTCCCAGAGGCGTAAAAGAGTACCGTTTTGTTTTTACTAGATTTACGACAGTCTTCCAGACAGCTTCCTTCTGTCTCAGTCAGCTGATGCCACGTGTGACGGCCTTGTTTCACCAAGGGAGGGCTATCGGACTATGCACCTTAGAAAGAGTATGGTGTTCTAAGTTCTCAAAAAGTAATGACCATAACTGAATAAATACTAGTTCAATGATTACTCGGATAGATCCCGATTTTCTTGCTAAGACTATTAGGTACAGCAATACAAAGACATGTTGTTCAGTTTGTATGCATGTTTTACAAGTTCGTTTAATTCTATTTTCAAGTTATTAAATACCAATGTTGTTGTAATGCTATTTACACTGGTTTGAAACTTCATCAACTCATTATATAGAGAGCAGTGTAAATTTTTTAAATTTGATTTTCATCTTTAAAATCCAGTGCTATTGATGATGATCATTTACAACTACTACTTGCTGTTTTGTAGTTTTGGCATTTGTCCACATTGTTTAGAATTGGTATTCTTTTTGTTGCTTATGTTTTTATTTTGACATATTTTTTCTTTTTTGCAGGCAAACACCCTTATATAGAATGTCAATTTCCTGGTTGGGTCACTGCTCATCAGCATTGGCATACCCTAGACAACAGTAAGTCCTATATATTCAGCCAATGGAATTCTAGTTTCCGCATTAGCCATAGTGATCTTGGTTATCAGGACACGAAAGTAACCTGTACCAAAGAGGTTATCAACACAATGAATACGACAGTAGTGGTGGCATACAGTACATCAGGATGGTAAGTCGGATTAAACCATAAGAAAGAAAACATATAAATTTAGTACATCAGGATGGTAAGTCGGATTAAGCCATAAGAAAGAAAACATAGAAATTTAGTACATCAGGATGGTAAGTCGGATTAAGCCATAAGAAAGAAAACATAGAAACTTAGTACATCAGAATGGTAAGTCTGATTAAGCCACAAAAAAGATGACAGAGAGACTTAGTACATCAGGATGGTAAGTCGGATCAAGCCATAAGAAAGAAAACATAGAAACTTAATACTTAGGATCATAAGTCGGATTAAGCCATAAGAAAGAAAACAGAGAAACTTAAATAGATAGCACTTCTTTTATTGTCAAGTAGGAACTAAAATTTCGTATAAAACTTTTCGAACAGTTGTATAGTTTTACGTTTTTATTCCAGATATATTTTCAATGGTATTTACTAACTTACCTTTTACATTATGTACGTTAACCTATAGGTAAGTAACTGCTTCATTTCATTAACAGTCGAACAAAATCTTGAGAAAATCTATTTTAGTGATTATTTAGTTAATATACAACAGTTTACTGGTTTAGAACTGAAGCGAGGCCTTTTTTTTTACTTACACCTAACACATTTTCACCAGTTACATATATGAATGTGGTCAAAACCCGTTTTTTAATGACTTTCTTTCTTGAATAAATTAGAGATTTCACGAAAAATTAGAAAATCCATATATACTCATCATTATTCCTAGAAGTAATCATTATTTATTAAGTACGATATTTCGTGAAATAAGTGGAAAAAAATGATATTCGTAAATATCCAAGTTTAAGTCTGCAGGTGTTCTCTTCATAATATTAAATATCATTGACTGAAAGCAGATAAATGTAACGCAACAGAAAAATGTGTTTGAGACTTAGATAAAAACAGGGTGACTATAAATTACTTTATTGATTGAAAATAATTAGAACTATATAAGATAAACAATTGTAGTTTGTGGTATAATGGAGGCTCACACATCAGGTTTGTTCACGGCCAGTAGCACTATTAGTAAACACCGACATATACCCCATTCGTGACTCGAAGGATGTCTAGGTGATAATCGATCTTCGCCAACATACGTACCAGCATCTCCGTAGTACTCGTCATAAATACGTTGGTTATTCGGACCCTCAAATTCGTCATATGCTGTGTTATCGTCTAATAGACAATGAAGTATTGTTTTTTTCAACCCGTCAGATTTCAGTGTGTTACATAACACAAACCGAAACTGTTTATCTGATAGGGTTCCTAGTCTATTGAATTGTAAAAGTGATTCAATAGTTTATGGACATGCTGTAGAAAGAGCACATTATTCCAGTATACATACACGTTATGAAGCCCTGCTTTTGTAGCAGCAACAACACGTACGCACTTAGCTTACAATAGTTGCTATATTTATATATTACGTTAGAGAAACACTGGACTCCAAATGTGTCCTATACTTCTCGGTTACAATTTTATTTCAACTGCATCCTGCTAGGCTGCTTTTTGACGTATTTTGTATAAAATAGCAATGTTTTATAAGTTAGAGCTTATTTTCATTCAATAAATTTGATTGGCAGAGGTTGAATAATATTATATCGGTCGAAAGTAAGGTGATCATTCCTTATTTGTATAAGCTTTTGTTAAGGAATCGTGAACAAATTACAAACTTTGTACAGTTTAAAGAATGAAAAGAAAAAGTTTATTTGAATCTAAATGCTTCATTTAATGAGAACCGAAGCAACTCAGTATAGATTAGCAAGAGATATTGTATTTTAGGGTCTATTTTGTTTTGCTAAACAAAGGTTACAAGCGCTAGCCTCCTTAACTTTGAACTAGAGGGATAGTAGTTAGTCAACAGCACACAGGCCAATTTTTGGGCTATTGCAATAAAATACTAGGATTTTACAGTCACACTTATAACGCACTCAAAGCCTGAAAGTACAAAGCGAGCTTTTTTTTTTTATTGTGGCAACGACGCCATGCGAGGACTGTTAGATCGACAGTCCGACAAATTATGCACCATCTACCATTATAGAGAATTATATATATAGTCACTACCAGATGGCAGCACAGAAAACACGGTCCTTGTTTACTTCCGGTATTCATGACGCCATTCTCAATGAGAAAGCACAGTTAATTCGAACAACATGTTGAATTATGTCACATTATTAATTTTATAAATGTTAATATTATTATTTCACATGAACGTACTTATACGTCTGAAAGGTATCAGGCATATCCTATGACAATGTAAAGGATGGTACTGGCCTTCTTGTACGGCTATGAAACAGGATATGCTTATATGATGGCATGTTTCGCTTTAAATGTCTGAATAATAACATTTTTTTCTGGTAACTTTCCCAAATCATTTTTTAAATATAAAACTAAGAAACATGGAGGATGAATCCATTAATATATTTGAAAACCAACATATTTATAAGCAAAGACATACAGGAAAACGTACACCAACAAGTATGGCTGGAATACGTTTAAGTATTCATATATACAGACGTTGCTGAAATACGTTGATTAAATGTATTCTTTTGTACATACAAACACTGTACTCATACCACGTTCCATTTTGATAATTTACCACCATGGAAATACTTGAAATATATTTTGAAAGTTAACGTGTATATATACTGTATATCAAACACTTACAGTACGGGATGATGATATACGCGTACAGACTTGTCTTGTTGAAACGAGATGTGTTGACAGTGTCCTTCGAAATGTTCAATTTATATAAAATATTATTTTGAATACCCATCGTTGTTGAACTTGGTCATGCCCTATCCTAGTTTCATTCTAGTAAGTAAACGTTTTCACGACAACAAATCAAGGCAACATGTAAAGGGTCGAGTTTTAACTGTGCTGCCCTCATGCAGCGGTAGATCCGAGGTACCCCCAAGTATTAGTTTGTTTCACAAAATTGCAATTATGTTTTTAAGAAACGTTTCTTTTTTGGAATTTGATATCACATTCAACTTTTATTCTGAGTTTGCTAATACATTTTTTAAAGTATTAAACACAATAGCCTTAAAAACATATTGCATTTTAACGTGGTTGTTCATGTGTTTGTCTTATGCAAATATCACTAAAAGTGTTGTCTTTCAAGATAATTAGTTGTTTGTAAACTATCTATAGTTGCCATTTTTAAGTACACACAGCAATAAGATACAACTATAGGAAGTGTTGTATTTGAGTAAATCGTTAAATTACTCAACTATTGATTTCAACATCACATTGTTTAATGTACTCAAATACATTAATTGAGTCGAGAAAATCCGTATGAGATGTTTTAACTGTGATATACAAACAAATTTCTAATTATATTAAACTATTAATCATTTCCATTGATTATTTGTTTTCAGTGATAATGGTTTTGTGTGCATAAGCTTTCATCGTAGGAACAAACACATCACCGAACTTCAGATTGGTAAGATATCCTGTTATAAAGCAAACTAGATATTCTTTATTAGTGTTTTAATTTATCTTTTACGTGCAAACTTGAAACTTTTGAGGCAAAGAAACTGAAAATATTTCAAATATTTGTAATCAGTTGTTATACGGGATGATTAACGTATCTGGAAGTTCGTTAATTACATTCAAAATGGAAAAGTTTTAAAACAAGAATTAAAAGTTGGGCTTGTTTTAAGATAATATTATTTCTGTGTATATTTGAAAACTTTCATTGAAAAAAATATATCTGTAAAGTCTTTATGGAAATATGTTTTGTCCTTAGTAAAATTAGAACTTCTGAAAAGTAAATAGTGTTGATATTTATGATATGAATGTTCTCAGTTTTTCACAATGACCTTTTTTTTATAAAGTATTTGATATTTACTATTTAAATAGTTATCTACTTTCATCTGCAACATTTTTAATTCTCTAATAATTCTTAAATATGGAAATTTCGTAAAAATATACTTCATTTGTATGAATTGCTTCTGAGAATTTTAAAGAGCATTCACAGCACTTTCAGTAAGCTCACAAGTTAGCTATATTGTGAAATAGAGAGTGTTAGTTACGTTATATTAAAACGATTTTAAAGTCTTACCACGTCGTTACAGTACATGTTGCCATGTCGACTCATGCTCTGTTTGGCGATCGTGCATCTTTACAACAGCTCTGCGGCGTAGTTTCCATTGAAAGAGCTCCATCGTAGAGTTATCATGTCCAAATCACACTACTCTCTCTTACATAATTTCCATAATACATCTGCTGTAGGATGACGATGGTTTCCAAACATTTGTTCCAACACTCCGGTCCCAAAGAAATCTAAAGAAGCTGAGCCCGGCGTGACATGAAAGCTTTCGTTTGGAATAGCATGAACACACGTTTCACTCTTAGCCATTCTGAAGTCCACTATATGAACATGTAATGAGAGGAGTGTGTGAATATTTTGCGTCGGAAAGAGCTGTTAAATGAATTTCTCAAAAGCGATCGTTTTTCGATGGCATCACTACCATCACACTATCTAAGTAGAAACAAAAATGTTGTTGTGGTACATGCCATTCAATCGTGACTTTACATCAGCTTTGGACGTCACATGAATTCTATCGATGTGGTATCCCGCTTTGAAATCATTAATAGTTAAACAGCTTACTGCACAGTTTTCAAAATAATGACATTTATAGTCCTAAGTCATCCATACATTATTCAATAGCGGTCTGTTTTTCGTAAATAATCAACCAAATAATCAACGATTGAAAATATCAAAGGGGAATGAAAACTCTTGGTAGAATGATTAAAGTATACCGCACGAGATTTAAAAGCTTTGTATAGTCCTGTTAAAATTCAGAAGGATCTGACGGCTTATTTAAAATACGATCATTATATATATTTTTTAATTTTGAAAATCGGACAGTAATCATTTTGAAGATAGATAAAAATAATAATAATACTTCGAGCATCTCATAGTAAAATAAGCCTAAATATAAAAAACTAACTGTAAACGATAAGGAAAAATAATCAAACTATTTATAATTTACAATCCAATGGCAATCTATTTCACACATGGGTTATTTGAAAATTTCTAAATAATTTCAAAAATCAGAACTTATTATCTGAGACAAAAAATTAATAAAACTTATAATTTTATAGAATTTAATCAGAAAATGCAAATAAAACCCTGAGTTAGCAGAATTCGAAACTTAACTAAATGGAAAGAAAAATTCACCGTTCCAGCCTAAAAAAAAAAATTTCAAACATACAACATTCGTTTCAATTTAATAGATCTCGTATAAAATTATAAAAAAGTATTTTCTAATTAAACCAAAATAGCTCATTAAATGATAGATTATAAACATGAAAATGTTCATCTAGGAAACTTCGCTAGAAGAGTTGAAGACGCTTGTCTCCCCCCAGTCCATGTTCCTGGTAGCCAGGAGTACATTACTTTAGTGAGTGAGTACCGATTTAGTGAATTTGGGGGATAATTATTACGAAACTTAGTCTGTATAAGCTTGGAATATATATATATTGACGTATTATGTGTGTTAATAATGCTATACGGGTATAAATGGTGTGAATATTTACGACGTACGAACATTATTAAAGAATGAAAGAAATATTAGCGTTAAGTGACCATACATATTACATAATATTAGCAAAAATATATTTCCCAGATGTTCTGCATATATTACATAACGTCGTTTCACAACATACGATTGATGTGACGACATAGTATTGTTGGGAAGATTTACTAACATGGAAAGATCGTAGATATTACAGCATCATATTGATTTAGAGACACTAGTGTAAGAGTGATTGTTGATATTACAACATATTATTGATATTCAGCTATACCAGCGTAGAGTGATATCAGACAATACAGTGAAGCTCTGGAGTAAAAACATACAAATGTACACTGAGTGGTCACAAGTAAATAGACACCTAATTTTTCGTCATCTAACTGATTTATGCTAACTAATTTGTGTTCACAGAGCACTATATAAATGAAAATGATCCGCACACTAATTATCTTGTGCTACAACGTGCCTAGAACTCAAGGTTCTCTCGAATTGTCAGATTTTGTTAGAGGAAGGATAATTGGTCAAGCAAATGGTGGAATAAGTCAGCAGCAAATTTCGCAGAATTCGGGAATCCCGCTTTCGATAGTCAACAGAATCATCGTGCAGTTCAGGAAACATGGCAAGGAAACAACTGAGCAGCGTCCGGGTCGTCCTGGTCCGTCGGAGAGGACAAAAAGGGCTGTCAAGAGGAGCATCGAAATGGGTCCCAGATTAACGACTGCAGAAGTGGCCAAAGTTGAAGGGATGAACCCGAAATCTGTTCAACGGAGTCTCCACAGATTGGGTTATTGTTGCAGAGCAGCTAGACGGAAGCCCTTATTAAGACCTGCCAACATAGTCAGACGAAAGAAGTGGGCAAATGATATGATGACCAAGCCTCTGGACTTTTGGAAGACCGTATTGTTCTCAGACGAATCGAGATTCGCTAAATTTTCGGACAGTGGAAGGATATGGGTCTGGAGAATGCCTCACCAAGAGTTTTGGCTTAACAGATTGCAGCCAACTGAGAAGCATGGTGGCTTCAGCGTGATGGTTTGGGGAGCTGTTTGGGTTGGTGGGAGATCGAGCTTAGTGGAGTGCGTTGGCAATATAAATTTTGCGAAATACGTCGAGATATTGGAGGAAAGACTCTTGCCACTTTATTCCTCGGGTTTCGTGGACAAGAACTCAACGTTGTTCCAGGAAGATGGAGCACCGTGTCACACTGCTATAAACACCCAAAAGTGGCAGGAAGAAAATGGTATCCAGAAGTTGCCCTGGCCGAGCTAATCTCCTGACATGAACCCATTGAAAACCTCTGGGCCATACTCGACCGGCAAGTCAAGAAACAACCAAACAAACCAACTTCTAAGAGCGATCTACTCCAAGATTTGAAGCAAGAGTGGGCGAAAATCCCATAATCTAAAATTGACGAGATGATTCTCACGATACCCCAAAGGATCAACGAACTCCACGAAGCGAAAGGAAGATCTACTAGATATTAGTTAAATTATAAATATATCAATTCATGTGAATATGACTGAAAAATTTCATTTTTTTCTGAAAAGGTGGTGTCTATTTACTTGTGACAACGCTGTGTACAGAGTTTGAATGAAACAATAAAAAGCCGATGACAAACACAATAGTATACAGTGTCTATGGTTGTTATAACTTAGTATTGATGTAAAGACATGTTGTATTTATCTTAAATGGATGCTACAGATTCCAAGTGTACAATCTGATAAAAGGTGTGATTTCAGACTTTTGAGGAGTGAATTATCGATACAGGAGTTGCATTAAAAAATTGAATGTACACTCTTCGTAAGAAAACGTGATTTTACTCCCAAAATAGAATTATGAGATATGAAATGGTATTTTTTTTATGAAGTCATACTCTAAACAAATAAGCCTAATTGTTAGGCCCAGTAGTGGCACAGCGGTATGTCTGCGGACTTACAGCGCTAGAAACCGGGTTTCAATACCCGTGATGGGCAGAGCACAGATAGCCCATTGTGTAGCTTTGTGCTTAACTTCAAACAAACAAACCTAATCGTTAGTGCTCACATTTTGAAAAGTCGTCAAAAATTGTGTTAATAAAATTTTATAGTTACATTAATGTAAGTAATTTTAACGATTTTTTCTAGCTTGCCACTTTTTTTATTACATGACTTTCAATTATGTTTATAAATTCACACCTTTATACACACAAGTGTGAAGTTTTATTTGGTCTAAATTTACAAAAAGTGTACTTGTAATCATGGCTTTATTCTTAGAGTGATACATAAACTGCACAATATGGTATCGACGTTAAGGATCTCGTAACTAACTGTTCGCTGGTGTAGATTGCTGTTAATATTTAATATAAAACAATGGGCAAATATCAGAATAAACAGAACAGCACATATTTTTAGACATAGATTTAAAACTCTATATTCAGATGACACACTTTGCCATGAAAGTTATGGTATGTTTTAAAATTATTCATGAAACTTCGACTTTCGTATTTCGTACTACGATAAGTAATTTCAAAAGTTATCGATGTCCAAATTACTACATGCTGCATGAAAGGAAACACATATCAGAAAAACAAAACAAACTCGATGTAGACACTCTTCGATCCTGGCACCATTGTCAGGTACTGTTAAGATATTTCGATGTCAGACTCCACAAACCTTCAAAGATATCTGTAGTCTGCGTTGTTTTATATTTTATTTGTAGAATAAGCTTTGTTTAGAAAAAGCGTTGTTTACTAATAATATGCCACTTTATAAAACCTCAGAAATTTAATGAAATACCCGTTTTCTCTAATATTGGACTTTAACGATATGTGTGCATAAACAACAGTGATCTAGTTAGTTTTTCAGGATATCACAGAAGTTTAAATAGCAAACAGGAAGATAGCTTTTTCACAAATGAAGAAATACAAAAAACAAAATCACGGAGTTAGTTTACGTAAAGTATTACACAAGCTAGGGAGTCAGGCATGGCAGTTGACTTAGTTTAAACTTCTCACTCAAATATCTGCTTATTTACCAGGACGTATTTGGTGCCAGTTTTTATTTTTTAAGAAAGATGCAGATATATATATTTCTTTTCTTTTCAACCCATCAAAAATTATAATTGGGTTAAACGTACATTATTGCTGATTTTCGGTCAAAATTGATAAAAGAAAATATTCCCACATGGACAGTTGTGTGAGAGGCATTGAAGCTTAATTTTAATATCTGAAATAATACTCGTTTTACAATGATGTAAAAATAGACTTTGACAGAAGCACAATTTGTACTTTTTCCGAAGAATGAGACATAGACGTGTTTAATATTTCATGACGTTCTACGGTAATTTCTATTCAGATTAGTTTGAACTTTTATATGTACTTTGCTACAAGTAAAGAAATGATAACAATGAATTATCAAAGGTTATTTATAACGTTCTCAACCTCTTTAAAATATCCAGCTTCCACGCCTCATACTAACCTGTGTCCAGCAGTAGCAGAAACCGATGGTCTTCGCGTAGAGACAGGAAAACTTAGCTCCTTGCCTGAAAAGTGCACCCAATACTCCACAGCCGTTGTCGGTTGCAGGAATGACAACACCTTGGAATTTTTGACGAAATGTGCATCATATCGAGAATTGAAACGTGAGATTATTTTGATATTATTTTGTACAGAAGTAAAAAAAAAATTAAATCCATCTATCTTTGAACATTATCACCGCAACTCTCCGACATCAAAATCGACAGTTTCTGTTTAGATATTAACATTTGGATATGATTTCCAGTTAAGCACGTTGTGGAAACTCTCGTGAACTTTTTCAGCTGTCCTTCAAATATGTTTTACTGTTCGTGTACTCCACGATTCTATATTTTTTTTTCATTACCCACATCCAATTTGAAACATGTCATATTGTTGTATTTTTGTTCAAACTCTGATTCCTTATATAATATTGTTTGTTGTTATTTATATGTAATATTCGATGCATTACATCAGGCGATAAGTGTTAAAGAAATCAACCGTTTGTCTTGAAGAAACTTATTGATGCTACAGTAATATTGTGAACATTAACCAACATTTAATGTTATTATCTTAATCACAGTGGGCACGAATAAGACAAAAAAGTATAAATATTTTTGTGTTCAAATTCATATCACCACCACAATAAAAGCATAAGCAAGTTACAAATGAGAAGCACTGATCTTTCAGTAATTCTGAATTCAACAGTGACTAATGTTATGAAAATTTTTACTTGTATTTATGTAAGACATTTTTGTCAGCATTTGTTATGACGCCGCGCAAGCAACTACATTTGTTACCTCCGCCACCTAAGGTGGACGGAGGTTATGTTTTCACCCCTGTGCGTGTGTATGTTTGTTTTTGTGTTTGTCAGCAAGATTTCCCGAAAACAACCTAATAAATTTGGACAGTAATCCATTAGAAGTAATTAGTTTTTGGAAATTTCAGGGTCACGAAAATCCAAAAAAATCACTATTTGTTAACATAGGATTTGGATGAAACTTGGTGTAGATATGTAGATTATTATTCTTAATTTTTCTGCCAAAAATGTCCGTTGATAACGACGGACGTACGGACACATTTTCGTATTTTTTGAAAGCCGAATATGATCAGTGCTGCATGGCGGAGGTATGGGCTTTACTGAGCACCCTCTAGTTCTATTTGATATCACGGATTCAAAATGATGTGATGAAATGTAAGATATGCTAAGGCCTTCTTCTTTATGCTCATATAGGACGAGTCTTAAAGCACAATTTCCTTTGTAATTGCATGCATTTTCACAGAAGTTATTTATCTGCTCAATATAAGACAATTTTATGTGAATTAATCTGTACAATTTACGATATAAGAATCAAATCGTATATTATTATGGGATTGCTTAACATGTCATACTATGAAGATTAATGCGCACGGATCCCATAAAATCAAAATAAGTAGACTGTCCAAAAATATCCAACACACCTTGACCATCCACATGATTTACTCAACACACTCTAAAAAGGAATTTAGTGAATACAGTGACACGTCACATAAACAGATTAGTAGTGTTGAAGTATGTGCAATATGCCAAATGTTGTGAACTGCATGAATCTGAGAGAAAATATTAATTTTGAGATACTTGAAATATATAAGACTGATACGTGAAATAGTCGTAATGTCTGATTAACAGAGCATGCTCTGATTCAGTGGTGTCGGACTGCCTAGAACAAGTTGAATAATACAAAAAGTGACAAACATTCGCTATTTAGTATTGTAAAAAAGGGGCCCAAAATTACTTATCAAAACCTTTGAGATATATTTACTATAGTTAATGTGTTCACATGAAAACTGGCATCATTTGTGAGGTCTGTGAATTGTGTTCTCCATTTTACAATATATACAGATTCTTTAGAAATGCTGGAATAAGCAAAGAATAAATTACCCCAACAATGCTAGACATTATTTTATTTGGTATTGAGTCCATCAGGATGGAACTTTGACGGCTGATTGAAAATTTGCAGAGGGAGGAGAGCTACTTTTCCTAGTTTTGATGAGATGTACGACTATATGAACAAAGGAAAATAAGAGTACAGTTTGACTAGATTGTGAAAAACAAGCTCTGAAGAATTATGGCTGGGTTTTGTGATGTTGGCTGCGTTATGTACATGAGATATTTGATTTTTCCTTTATGTAAGTTTAGGTTCTTTAGGATATAACACCGAAACTTATTTGAATTTAGACATCGATCTAATTAGTCCCTATCAATTGCACAATGATTACAAACTACTTTCGAAATATATTAGAACCAGCTTCAGAGAATGTATTGCGGAAAAGCAGCAAGTATTCAGACTAAGGACAATTCTACACCATAGCAAAAAGTAACCACTATGACCCTATGTATTTGTGATTTCGCCAAGTCGCTGTGTATACAGTATATGCATATATG
Organism: Limulus polyphemus; assembly: GCF_000517525.1. Taxonomy (NCBI): domain Eukaryota; kingdom Metazoa; phylum Arthropoda; class Merostomata; order Xiphosura; family Limulidae; genus Limulus; species Limulus polyphemus. The sequence goes on along the minus strand of NW_013665828.1, from coordinate 580,764 downwards.
TGTGTGTGTGTGTGTGTGAGTATCTATGCATACAATTAAAATGTTTCGATTTTGTAATAGTAACCTGAACATTATATGAATCGTAGTAAACCCTTTTAATTCTATTTAATTATAAACTTCAATGATGAAAATTTTTGATATTTTATCGCCTTTATAAATCCTTCCAAACAAAAACTTTAGAAAAACATTAATGTAATTTTATCAGTTATTGATCCTGGTTTACGAAGGTGTTGGTGTGCCCTTTCTCATTTTACAAAGAATAAGTTCACGTTGTTTGCTGTCTATGCACTGTATTGATTTTTCTTTTAAGACTGTATTTGGCATAAAGGAGCGATTACTTTTTAACGGTGGAATAAGCCAGTATTACATGATACTACTAAGAGTTAATGGCTAGTCTTCGCTCTTTCTCATTATGGAAACATATTCTTACTTTCAAAATTAATCCGTTTCTTCTGGCCTTTAACGACCAAATCTTTTAGGAATTTGATCGTGAGCTCGGTTTTCACCCGTGAGCTTTTAATTAGGTGTAATGAAGTGTTCATAGTTTAAATCTTTCACTCGTGTGTTATTTAACACAATGAAGCGAAGGTCTTTACTCATCCAGTAGGCTGTGAATGTTCGGTGGCCAAAACGTTACTCGTGCCTACTTATGATGCTTTAAAAGTATTAAAGCTAAAGTTTAAACTAGAAAAAAAGCTACTGCACATTAAAATCAAGCTACGAGTTTTCTTGTCCACAAAGGACAACTAAATTTGCGTTAGTCAAATGATGTAAAGTTGGCAAATAATTATACTTTGAACCATGTATATTTTAAAAACTCTTATTGTATTTTAGTTTAATATTATTTGAGAATATCAAGTGGTGAATGACTTTTATTAAATAGCATGTTTGTTACACACTAAAAAAATATATACATTTCCTTGAATATCTATTTGACCGTATGTAATATTATTACTCAAACAGTGAGCTCAAGTAATTTGTGAAAAATATTGTAATTTGTCTCGTGCCTAAAAACAAGAAAGTCAGCTAAAATATATCGTTCTGAAGTTTTCCGATATTATGTGAAGAAGTGAGAAGTGAAAATTTAAATGGTTTGAACACAAGTCTTTTCTTATCGTACAATTGCTATAGAAAGCAGATCTTTTATATAATAATATAAATAGTTTAAACCACTCAGAACGTTTCTCTGGCTTAAATATCGTTTAATGTCCGTCTTTAAGAAGTCAAATAGAAGCTTAACACATTGAATTTTCACTTTGGGGGGGGGGGACTTACAGCTTCACACGACCTGTGTATCCCTTAAATTGCGTTATATTTTATTTCTTTATGGAATTTTGCGCAAAGCTTCTCGAGGACTATCTGCACTGTCTGTTCCTAAAGGGAAGGCAGCTGGTTAACACTATCCACCTCCAACTCTTGGCTACTATTTACTAACGAAACGTGACCGTCAAATTATAACGCCCCCACAGCTAAAGGTGTGAGCTTGTTTGATGACGAGATTTAAATCCGCAACTCAACCATCAGGTCATGCCAGGCCTTAAAATTTCTAAAGGTAAAGTTAGGATTAGGTTTACCTTTCACTTTGTCTTGATTTTCAATCCTACTGTGTGAAACTAAGTAACGGAGTTTGTATTATTTTCAGCTAAAAATATGTATTATATAGAAACTAAGACTTCTGCGAAATTAATTATACATAATCATCTGCAAATTGCACTTTAATTTAGAACATCGACGGATTTTACGATATTTAAATCATATCGTTAACAGCAAAGGTACCCTACTGATAAAACAAGGTATTATACGTAATAATGTAAGAACGGTATACTTAATTATCAATTTACATTGCTGGTTTGATGCTCAGTTCGCATATATGCAGACAACTCGCTGTGATCTAAAGTTAAGAAACGTGGTTATTAAAGATTGATCTAAAGACTGTAAAGTGGAAAAGAGAAAAAATAAATAGCATCTGCAGTGAAGCCTGATTTTTGTCACCAATGTTGGGTATGTTAGTTTCAATGTTTCACCAATGTTAGGTATGTTAGTTTCAATGTTTCACCAATTTTCGGCGCTCATTATAGCCACTACGAGCTACGTTATATACGGTAAATGTTTGTGTATTTCAATAATCTTATATTACTGTGTGAGATAATTCTAAACTTTCTATAATCCAGAAGCTGAGCGATTTCTTTTTGTTTAGATAAATTAATATTTCTTTCAAGGTGTATGTATTATATATGTATATAACGTTTTAGACAAAGTTTTGACTGTCCTAGTTCAGACCAGCAGACAGTCTCTTGGGTAAAAACCTGAAACACTGTTTGCACATCTCGGATTGACAATGTTTGTAATGGATAAGTTGGTTGGAGTGTGAAACAAACATCTCCGTTAAATTGTGATTTGTGTCTTGAATGTTAGTCATAATTCTATAGATATTTTCTTATTTTATTGTTTCTACAATTTCAAAACTCCTGATACGTGTAACAAAGAAAGCGGTTTCCGAAATAAATTTTAGTACCTGAATTATATTATAAAAATATGATAATTTTTGCACGTTTAAGATCTGAATTGTCAGTTAAAAATCAAGCAACTAAAAACATTTACTTTTCATTAGAACTACAAAGTTAATGGAACCGAGCGGTGCCCAATGGTTAGCGTGCCGGACTGTGGGTCTGAGGTTGCGATGCTCGCACCTAGGGGCCGTGGGTGCCTCATAAGAGTGACGGTCAAATCCAACTATTTGGTTTGACTAGAGTAGTCCAAGAGCCGCATTCTCTCTAGTCTATCACTTCAAAATTAGAGACCCTAGAGAAGCCTTACGCAAAATTCAAGAAACAACAAAATTGACTGTTTTATACTTAAAATTTATTGATATTTTGAAAAAAGTCTTTTATTATATATATGTACGTACAAATAACGTTTTTTTTAGGATTCCAATGTCATGGAACTTGGGAAGAAAAAGGTCGAACTTATCTAGTAACTGGACTGAGAGAATCACGACGCAAATTCTGTTTTGTAAGTATTGTCTCATATTTAATGTTGTTCAATATTAGTCACTTCTTTTCTAGTCTTGTGTTATTGTTACAATTTCTAGTCATATATTATTATTATTACTATTTTCTAGTCATGTATTATTATTGCTCGTTTCTAGTCACATATTATTATTACTATTTGCTAGGCATGTATTATTGCTCGTTTCTAGTCATATATTATTATTACTATTTGCTAGGCATGTATTATTGTTACAATTTCTAGTCACATATTATTATTACTATTTGCGAGGCATGTATTATTATTGCTCGTTTCTAGTCATATATTATTATTACTCTTTTCCAGTCATGTATTATTATCCCTCTTTTCTAGTCATATTTTATCATTACTTTTTCTAGTCATTTATTATTATTACTCTTTTGTAAAATGAAAGAGTTATTTTCTTTGATATTCGATATAAAAAAAGACAGAATCCTCAATAGTCGCGGCTGTAATTAGATCTCAAATCGATCAAGAGATGGGGCTATGAGCTAAAAGTTTGAACGAGAAAACAAAACAACATAAAAACTCAGAACCATTCTATTAGCCAATGTGCCGCGGCTAATGAGTATCACGATATATAAATAAAAATATTACATTTATACAACGGTATCAATAACAAGCGATTTTTAAAAGCCGGAGACAGTAATATTTTCTTAAGTGTTTAGTAAGTAGATTTATAAGTATTTTTAGACGTTCTTCAAGATATACTTTATAAGACCACTAATAATTAGAATTGTTTGACAAAAGAGCTAACTGTGATACAGCGAGCTCCCCAGTAGATTAGCGGAATTTTAGGGTTCGATTCCACGTGGTGGACAGTGTGAAGATAGCACTTTGAGTATATTTTTGCTAAAAAAAAAGAAACTCAACGAAATATGATGAAGAGAAATCGTTGAATTCAAATCGGTCTGTTCCATTTTCACTTGTGGTTTACAGTATGTTTTATGTTTTTTTATTGTAAACTACGTTTGATCAAAAGAGGAAAGGTTCTAGAATGTTCGTTTAGATTAAAAAGCGATTAAAAAATCAGGCCGTGTACTACCAGCTCACGAGATGAACCTTAAGGTTCCGCACAGATTCGGGGCTACCTACTTAACCGAACTAAATTGTTTTGCATTTTCATCATTATTTTCCAAAAGAAAACTTAGCTTAATTATAGAGAAACTTTCCAGAATTGTAAACTGTCAGTTATGTGACTGAACCAGTGTCATACTTTTCATAAAAAATGTTATCATCATAGACACGGTCATTTTGATCAATTTTATATAATATATAACAATGACATTTAATTTATAACGCTTGAACTATGTGCTTGACAAGATGACAAGGAACAGTGATTAAATAATTTATCAGATACTTTCAGTGTTGTTTTTTTTTGTTGTTGTTGTTGTTGTTTTTGTACTAAGAAATTAATGGTTTAATGCTTTGATTTTGAAATCAGTTCTTCAGGTAATATAAATTTATAAAATATCAGTGTTACTTAGCGTGGAGATTACAGTTAAAACCTTTCACGTGATACTATAGTACTTTAGTATACAAGTGAAGCAAAAGGTACTTGAATATAAGTAAAACAATTAGAATCACATTTCATAATTGGTCACAATAAAGTGTTTTACCTACATATCCCTCGCCTTGTATTTTGATTTTCATTGTATGCACTAAGTAAAACAAAAGCCTATAATAGATTTCAATAATTATTACACAGTTTTGTTATATTGTTGCTGAACAAAAAATAAATTGCTAACATTTAAGTTTTATACATAATACAATATCACATTGGTCGAAACAAGAGACAATGAAAAACAAAGGTTTCCCAGGAGAAGCCTAATTATCTTCTTAAACTTGGTCTTGTACTCAGCTCTTAGTCGTTCCCCAGTGGCGCAGCGCTAAGTCTGCGGTGGGAAGACCACACACAGTCCATTGTGTAGCTTTGTGCTTAACAACAAACAAACAAACAGCTTTTAGTCTTCAACCAAAACCTCCGCAGAGAATAGGAATCAAAGTTCGAGTTGTTGTACTGATTCATATTATTAGCTCATGAAAATGTATCAGTTGAACAAGCTGCAAACATTAATACTATTCAAATACTCTTACAGTAATAGTTAGACATATATATTCCTATGGAAAGAGCCACGTGGTTTGTTTAATAAAATGACATTTAATCCTATAACTAAACCGAAACAGATATTTACGATATTTAGCAATTTTCATTTTAAAATTTGGTAAGTTCGAGGTAAGAAGTACCTTGGTAAGTCGTCGGTAAGGTTTGCGGATTTACAACGCTAACATCCGAGGTTCGATTCTCTATGGTGGATAAGACGCAGATAGCCCATTGCGGCTCTGCGCTAAAAACAAACAAACGAACAAACCAAGATATGAATTACCTATAGATGATTTCAACTAGAAACAACTGTAAAGAAGATGCTTACATTACGAACGCTAATTAGCTTTTGCTTAATAAAATTTTGATGATAATCGTATTTTTTTAAAAACAGTGTCCAACGTTCCGTGCTACCCTCGGAACTGAAATACTTCCACCCATTACTGATAGTGCTCATTGTACCCAAATACCAACTTTAAGCAGATCAATGGCATAGAAGACCATTGAGGTTGCATGTGGTACTTCAAGGGTATGTGGTCAAATGAGATTGCTGTGATTCTGACTTATTATAACGACCATCTTTTTTTCGAAAAACAACATTAATTTCTAAGCTTTACTGACTATTTGTTTGTTGTCTTACCTAAATGAGCCATAGGATATTTCCAGATTCATCGCAATGTCTCTTTTTCCTGGATAAGTTGATTCTATGTTTTATCCACTTTACGGATGAAGGAGTTACAAAAGATTGGATTGGGACGTGTTTTGGAGCCTTTGGTTATCCTAAATGTTTTTCTGTGCATGTTTTTCACTTCCATGGAAAACATTGAAGGTTCCATTCTTGTGTCTTTTTGGTCTACATCAGTTAACAAGCTAACAAGGAATATCTAGAAACCGGAAGTGGCTCTGACATTTTCACATGGTGCCATTGCACTGCCGAATGATCGGGAATTCGTCATGAACCAAAAATATATATATGTGTGTTTTAGACCTGCCCTTCGTGGCACCAGGATTCATATTTGGGGCGACACCTTACTGCATTACCATATGCAATTCTTTCAATAAAGTGCGAATATCTCGCTCTCTGCTACTTGATATAGTTTTTCAATAAATAAGTAATATTTAGTGATTTAATTTTCAGTTTCCAATTCTTCAGATGTGTAAATGGTATGCCCATAACCAATCAACTTGAATTTGATCAACATTTCCAGAAGGAAAAAAAAAAGAGTTGGATAGCTGAAGTTTCATTACATTCTTCGATATATAATGTTCAGCTAATGACAGTTAAACTTCTTCAGCTTAAGAGAAATTGGTATGTACCACTAATGCCTAAATTACCGGAAACAGTTAGTCTCGGAAGCTTTCGATTCCATTGCAACGTCTTGAATTACTGGTAACGACCACGAGGCAAATTCAAGGCTGTAGATTACTCTGGCTTGTGATCGACCCATTTGTATGTCGTTTCAGAATAAGTAGGTGATTTGATATTCTAAGAGCCTAAAAAGCTTCATTACCATGCCTCTTTCTTCGGAGCCGTTCTTTAATCAGGTAATGGATGACTTGAAGTGGTGGCGGTCATTTAAGTAAAAGCCCAGACTATCTTAATGAAGAACTCGTGAACCAGACCTTTAATTAGCTTTCCTTTCTTCATATTCTCTCCACCCTTACATCATTTTAATGAAAGTAAAATCGTCAAAATATTTTTTACTGGTAGATAAAACCAAAAGCAGTCAATATTTGCTTGCTGAAACGTCTTTTGCTTTGCTGCACTTATTTTACACATATTAGATAAATAGGATGTGAGATAGTTGTGTTATGAATTTGGTGAAAATAAGTTGATATTAAATCACATAAAAATATGTCTTGAGTACATTGTAGCTTATTTTATTTTTGTGTAAGAACCACTGAATTTTTAGATACGATAATTTATAATTTATTGTTTTAATCATCATTCTTATGCAGCGAGAATTAATATATACGTATATATATATATATATATATATTACATTCATTACAATATAAAAACTATCTCTTAGGTGTTCTCATCTAATTCACGAGTGACCCGGATGTCAGGTTTACATGATACTTGTTCTCGTAATGTTCAACCTGGTATTACTGGGAACCTAACCTTCAACATTACGGCAGCAGGTAAGGTAACAGAGAGTTAAAAATAATATGCAAACATAAAAATAAAAAACTAGTCTGAAATTAAGTATTTAAAAAAATAATAAAGAATAAATATTAATTTACTGTTTAGGTGGTAGCTCCAAAGAAGTTTTTACTTTTTTTACTTTTGTTTTTATGAATTGTTTGTAATTTGAAATATTTGTAGACAATACGTTTTCATGACAATATTTCAATAGCTTTATCATTATGTCTAACATTTGCCTAATATTTAGAAGGAATTATTATTCTCAGTAGCTCACTAATTTAACTTTAATTTGTATGAATATTTCAAGTCATTCAAAGGAGTCGTCTTCAAATACTTTGTTTTAAACTATCTAAAGATGTTTTACTTGAATAAATCGATTTATATAAGAAAATAGCAAAACTTATTATTAGGATAAATGACTTTGAGAATGAGCTGCTGAAATTTGTCTTTGATATTGTCCAAAACAACTGTCTATGGTGTACTTTTCATCAGATATTTGTGAGTTTTTATAGGTTTGGTTTATGTGTTCCTCTAATGTGGGACATTGTTTCTTGTTTTTACAAAAAATAATAAAAAAAACAAAGTTTACTCTGAGGAAAAGAATTCTAAACCATCTGCTTATTAAAGTATGGGCTAAAATATACTCACTCTAAAATACTACTTTTTTAATGTGTTTCCTTTAAATATCGAGAAATCTTTCAGCAATTTTGAATTCAAAGTTGCGGATTTTATAGACTAATGTATGTCATTTCCTTTTTCAACCATTTTCTCTCAGGAGATTGTGACTATACCCTAAACGCAGTCACCAGTCTATCGTATTCGGGAAGCCTACTTTTTGCTATATTTTTAGTTCTTACGAGAAATAGTCGGTGATTGGCTTGCCAGGGATGTTTCATGTGGAAGCTTTCGATGCGTTTACCAGGAAACTAGGAAAGACTAGAAGATCATTTAAGTGCCTCTTTGTGAAGTCCCTCTCACGGTTGCTAGACAAACTTCCGAACAGTGAATAGTCTTTCACAGCACCTTGACATATTTTCAGAAGATGCGATAAAGTCAGTTAGTGACATTTAATTTATTAAGATTATAAGAATTGTGAACACAGAAGAATACTTAAAACTAATTATATTTATTGTAAAATAAAAAGTGCAATCATTTTGGAGGCTGTGTTTAGTGTTAATATCAAAGACCAGAATGAAAAAAAAAGATTAGGTAAAGGATATATTTGTATAATTGTATGTGTACATGTAAGTGTATGTATATTTCGATTAACCTACTCGTTTTGTAGGTAAAAAAACCCGATGATATGGATTTGTTATTGAAGACTTACATAATTTTATTTTAACAAACAATGGATCACCTTCTTTACCATGTTTTGTTCTTGCTTATGACAAAAGTACATCTTAATTAAGAACATTGACGAAGAACGTTATGTGATTAAAACTCAGTACATTCCTTTTCTATAACAAACACACAAAACTTTTTTAAAGGCCTAAATGCTTCACGGTAATATATATATAAATAAATCTACAACATTTATTATCAGAAACGTAGTTGCAACTACATGCAAACATACACACAAATGTACATGTATAGTACATATATATGTAATGGGAGAGATTAAAACAATTAAAATTTCATTCATTTTGAAATAAAATGTTATATGATATTTATTGCTCATTATATAATGACTGTTTCGTGACGGTATCTGTGTAGTTTATCAGAAAGAATTGTTTTTCAAAGAGAACTTTTAGGGGGTTGAACGAATCATCCCTGCTTTGAAATGTCTTGTACTTGCTTTAGAATTATGTAATTTTAAATCTTTATTGTGTGTTAAGGTTTCTTTTTTTCAAGCACTTCAGATTCCCAAGTCATGGGTTCAAACCCTGTCGCTGTAATCCGATGTCTTTCCGTAACTCACGAGTAGCTGTATAACTCCTCTATTTTGTACCAAGCAAAAAAATAAAATAAAAATCAATAAAAAATAAATAATCAGCAGATTTAGAATATGTTCTAAAGTGTATTGTTTTTCTGTACTTCTATTAATTCATTAAAATATACAGTTAATCCCCAAGTTTTAATATTTTGATTTTTTCAACCTAGATCTCCTTAGCCTCTCCAGACTGCTCAGAAATTATAAGAAAATATGTACGAATATTTTGTTTAACGCATTAACTTTCAGTGAGTCAACTTTAGAAGTGTTTATGTTTCTACACAACTTCATGTATGTTCTGCTTATTGCGTCGTATAATCTCTAGACATTTCATATAACAGACAACTAATATAATTAATAGTTTCCTTTTGTGTGTACTCACTGATTATAAATATTGTTTTATTGCAAGTTACAGCTTTTACAACAAGGAAGAATATTTTTTTTAGAACAGGTACGACGTTTCGATCACTGGTGTTATCATTCTCAAGAATGGAGATCGAACGTCGTACCTGTTCTAAAAATATTCTTCCTTGCTTTAAAAGCTATAATTTGTAATAAAACAGTAACTAATACAACTGTTTAATGTTTATTATTGACGCCTAAACTAAAAGAAATACTTTTTCATTTCATTATCTTTAAACTTGCAGTGAACTTCACCACTTGGAAGAAATTTTGAAATCTCAGACCAAAAATAAAACAAAATTCGTAAATGAAATAAAGAAATCATAGTTATCATCATTTTTATTACGTATTGCGTAATTGACACATTGTAATATTTTACTGCATCGTCAGTAAACATTGTTTCTACGCGTAAGGTAAAAATTGTTAAGTAATATAATTTCAATGATAGTTCCTTTATATAAAAAAAAACTCAACTGAGGTGCGTTTTGTTTTATAACATCATATATCACATACTTTTATTTTGTGCTATAATTATAAACAATGTTATGCCTTGACGAATTGGTGGTTTCCGAATGATTGAAGAATAGCCGGTGGTATGTAAGTACCTGAAGTGTAAAATTAGCAGAAAGAAATCAATGGTGACCGTTCGCGTATTCTTTACAACCAGATCTTGATGATATAGACTGGAAAAAAATGGTGTACATGTTTACATAAGTTATTGATAATATCTATACTAACAAAACTAGTGAAAAATCGACATCAAGAAGTTTCTCTGAATAAGAACAACGCACTTGCTTGAAGTTACTGTTTTCTGTTATTCCAAGTTATACAGTAACGCTATAATGATGCAGAAAACTATATAACCATTTACTCATTTGAGGTGAGATATGGTAACCTTACAGGATATGGCAGCGTTCAGTCACAGGCCAATAAACTTGGGAGCATAGAAGTTTTTATATTTATTTATAGTTTGCATCTATATAGTTCTGGGCTCTTTAATAGAGCATTTAAAATTTGCATATAACTAAAATTGTATATTCTAGTAAAGACTGTACAATAATGTCCAGATTCCTTATTTTTCGCCAAAACCCACTGAAAAACAAAACCAGTTCAGTCCTTTTAACATGTGAGTAATGTAGTCACGAACCGGAATTGTACGTTTGCTGGTAAGAATACTAGCAAGAGGCAGTTTTGATCAATCTTGGCATACTAGCATTCTTGTAAGAACCACTCACATTCCTGCTCAGTTTTAAAAATGGCAAATGTTATGTCTACATAGCGGAAGTAAACAGCAGGTCTGGTAACTTTGTTAAATAGTTCTTTTTCATGGAAACCAACGAAAATATTGGCTAGGGCAGGTCCAAGAATTCCTACACAATTTACACATCCTTCAGTAGGTCTGTGACATTTCCTGATTGGTTAAAGGACATGCCAATCAGTGATTGTCGTACCGGCCTATGTTGATCTGACTCATTTTATAAGCTGTACTATTTCCTATAGATCATTTTCCAGACGGTTCTGCTATGATTAGTGTCTGGCGAAAAGCTTCAGCAGATATTTCTTTTGCAGCATCTCAACCAATAATTGGTCCAGTTGTCAACGATATTTTCAAGTTTTGAACAACTCGACTTTCAAGATCTACGTATCGACATGACCCGATGTTTCCATTTATCAACGTTATATTTTAAGATCTGTACAAGATTTGTTTGTTTTTGAATTTCGCGCAAAGCTACACGAGGGCTATCTTTGCTAGCCGTCCCTAATTTAGCAGTGTAAGGCTAGAGGGAAGGCAGCTAGTCATCACCACCCACCGTCAACTCTTGGGCTACTCTTTTACCAACGAATAGTGGGATTGACCGTCACATTATAACGCCCCCACGCCTGAAACTGTGCAAGAACTCAGCTGACATATGTTTCCGTATATAAAAGCTATCGTCAAGTTTTGTACAACAAAAAACCTTTTCAAGTAACAGGATACTGTTACCAAATATTTAACAACCACGGCTAATATTTCTTTCACTTCCAATTTTAAACGTTTATGATATTTATAGAGTGAAAGGGATCTCTTTTTTTTTCGGATGTCAGTGCTCGTACTAGTTTGCGCATTTATGATCAAGATTATGGAATCTTAGTTTTCTTTCCAATAACACTATACTTGGAAGAGATAGCTACTGTTATAAAATTTACTTGTATTTTAAATGGTTGATAAATTTACTTTAAACGTCTATTCATTAAAAAAACGATATATATATTGATAAAATGGTCCCTGAAATATATGAAAAATCACTTTTGGTAAATATCAATAGGGTAAAAGTAAAATAATTTACGAAAATGAAAAATGCGCTGAAAATAAGTTAAGAAAGCTGTTTACTTTTACAGGACAAAATTCAGCATTTCATAATGAGATTGTGGAGTACGTATTTCTAGTTATATATTGCGTGTAGATACATGGAATGCTAACCTAAAAGTAATATCTATCTAGTGATATTTAGAATACAGGCATGAATTTAGGTTTTAAAAGCTCTAATTTGTATCTGAACCACATGTTCCAATTACTGAAAAAGAGAAGAGGTTTTCATACTAAAACGTATGCAGTACATTGCCTGTACATTTAGATATTGCTTGACAAGATTGTAATTCGCAGTTAATGAAGCAAAAATCCATTTATAAGGATAGTCTGGTAATTGAGATTAAAACATTCTTACTTTGGAGTAAACCTAATGAATTGAATGTTTAGGCACATAACCTCATTGATATGTTGTTGGTGAAGTCCATAATTGGATGATTTTTCTAATCAAAATACTGTGGTTAATTTAAGTTGTAAAATTCAGCAGAGCATTGAAGTTCCTTTACAACTTAGTAGATTTAGGTTGTAATGTTGCAAGACTTTCACAGTAACGTTTATGTTACCAAAAATAGCATTTATCAATTTCTTGATATTTTCATTTTGGAAGCTAGAACATGAAACATCAAAGAATGCAAACTATTTTTTTCACGATAAATCTGTTTATTTGTTTTATATTAAAGGGTTCGTTATTATAGTTATGATTGTAAAACTGTGAAATGTGAAGGAGTTATACTTGCTGCGTTACACTAGAGATAAGTGGCCTTTGCAGTAACGATTACTGACAGATTTAAAAATAATTTCCAATCAATATAATTGTTGAAGAAAAGCGTATATGGAAATATCAATTCTAGCATGTATTACATTCCTCTATATAACCTTCTGTTAGAAAAAATAGCCAAAATACACTGTACAAAGGCGTTTCTTACCGTCTAATATCTAACCGATTTTAATATATAATAATATTATAATATATATAATATAAAATCATTTAAAAAATAAACATTATTTACCACCATCCGATATACATAGAAATACTATTAGCTCTCATACTATATCGTGATTGAAATCCTAAACTTTTCAAGGCTTCTTAAATTACGTATTTGTAGCTCTTAATAAACTTCGAACATCATTACTGAAATGGTACTTCAAGCCTCAATAATAATAATAATAAATCCAAAGTCGTAAAGGTAGTGTTGATACAGTTTACACGTGTCGATATTGAATACTTAGGATACTTTCATAAATAATTGATTTTCCCGAAACAATATAGTATTTGGTTACGTATATATTACTGTATACATAATATTCTCGAAAGAAAATTTACATAAAATTGTGTTACGTTTCTACAACAACCTTTGAACATTCCAAAAAAAAAAAATCACTTATACCCAGAGGTGCTCCATTCCCAGAACTTATAAACATGTATTAAGTCAGAACAGATCAAGTTACTAAAGGATCCAGACAACTGTGTGAACACGGGAAGCATGTAATTCAACAGAATGTATAGATTTCTGTTAGAACTAGTACGGTGTGCAGTATACGCTCAGTAGATATTTTTTATATTTCTTTCATTCTATTATTAGTTTGTTGTTGGATAGCTGTGATTTTTCTTGAAATAGATGCAACATTCTATTTCTATATAGATGTCGAAGTGAATGATATGTTTCCATCGTTATGTCGTGACAAAGATGTCACTTATCTTGTCACCACATAATAGCCTTTAGATTAATGTTGCTATTTAGTAACAACATCATGTTTTTTTTAAATGAATTCTACTTGTTTTGTAGCTAAACAATGGATTTAAGCTAATGCTTCTATCTTTTAACTATTTCATGATTATTAATTGAATGTTCCTGGCTTAATCATGCATTCTGAAGTATTTGATGACATTTAAATGAAACAAAACCATTGTTTCGCTACTTTAATACTTTCGAATTAAGTCATATTATTTTGATGCTACAAAATGACCTTTCAAGTAAAAGCTGTAGAGTTACTTCGTGTCTTTTACGTAAACATTACTACTGTATTGTTACTTTGAACTGAATACCACTGTGTTATGATATATGAATGTAATATAACCATCGTTTCGCTCCCTTGTAATTTTTGAGCTAAATTATCGTATTTTGTTGCTACGGAATGACTTTTAGAGTGAATATTATATCTTATAGCCACATCTAAGATTTACAAATTAATGCAACTGGTATTCAATTTAATCTTGAACTTCAAGTAAGTACTACTATACAATCATTACATAACGACGATAGCAGAAAACATAACTATCCTATCACTACATCATAGTTGTTGAAGTAAACAGGACTATCCTATCACTACATCATAGTTGTTGAAGTAAACAGAACTATCCTATCACTACATCATAGATGTTGAAGTAAACAGGACTATCCTATCACTACATCATAGTTGTTGAAGTAAACAGGACTATCCTATCACTACATCATAGTTGTTGAAGTAAACAGAATTATCCTGTCACTATGTCATAGTTGTTGAAGTAAACAGGACTATCCTATCACTACATCATAGTTGTTGAAGTAAACAGAATTATCCTGTTACTACATCATAGTTGTTGAAGTAAACAGAATTATCCTGTCACTATGTCATAGTTGTTGAAGTAAACAGGACAATCCTATCACTACATCATAGTTGTTGAAGTAAACAGAATTATCCTGTTACTACATCATAGTTGTTGAAGTAAACATAACTATCCTATCACTACATCATAGTTGTTGAAGTAAACAGAACTATCCTATCACTACATCATAGTTGTTGAAGTAAACAGGACAATCCTATCACTACATCATAGTTGTTGAAGTAAACAGGACTATCCTATCACTACATCATAGTTGTTGAAGTAAACAGAATTATCCTGTCACTATGTCATAGTTGTTGAAGT
>NW_013665828.1:552773-565335 GCF_000517525.1 Limulus polyphemus | reverse complement strand
CATTATATTGCCACTACATCATAGTTGTTGAAGTAAACAGAATTATCCTATCACTACATTATTTAGTAATACTAGACTAGACTTAGTCAGTGCTTGCAACTTTTTCATGGTTTTAGTGGTTTACCAGGATTAATATCCTTTATTCCTTCTTAAAAAATCTGGAATTTGCATAGCCTTCATTCAGATAATTCAGGCTTTTGATTTTTTAAAATTCAAACGGAGTATATTCTAATTTCAAACAACTAAGGTTTAGGTTCCATCAAATCTACTGAGGCCTAAACTTAGATGCCAAATTAAAAAAAATACGAATATAAGAAAAAAAAAATATATTGATATACACAAGTATTTCATTTTTATGTATTCGTTTTATTGTTGCTAAAGCTTGGTGTATGTAATTCGCAATAATACATGGAGGCTGATATGGACAAGTACGGTGTTTATTTATTTAACATTAACATATGGAGTAGGAAATGCACGATATTTATACCAAGATTAGTTCGTATTTCATACATTATGTTTCTAGGCTTTTTATTACGGTGATGACAAATGGTAGCACAGTAAAGTTGTAGCACAGATACTTTCTTCCACATTCTGTATTGTAGATTTCCAGAACTTTAGTTATTTTAACAAACAAATGTACTAAACAACTGGTATTTTTTTTCAATAACATAGATCGTTTTATGTATTATAACATCATCATTATAATATTTCATGTATAACATATACTATTTCATATAATACATATAAAATTAATATACAACAGTGTATCAATTAGAAAAAAACAACAACAACAGGAATCATGACTTTTCATTACAAAAGTGGAAATGATGCATGCTATTTAACTCGTATTGAATTGTGCATTATTACAAGAATAATTTTGAGAAGATTATTAGAGGATGGAAAGCCGTTTCTAAGGCTGGTACCAAAGTATTCAGGTATATAATGTTGGTAAAAGTAAAAAGTATTAAAATCACTTTATACACATTGGGTACGTGGAGTTAAAAAACAAAAATAATAAAATATACACAATAATAAATAAAGTAAAAAGTAAAAGTGTTTGCTGTTAACTGGCTGTTTTACTGTGTTCGATGGTTCGGAATTAATGACGGCGGCACGCTGCCTGGACTGCGCACATATATATTTAGTGTATAGATATTCTAGACCAATAGCTACACTACATCAGCGAAGTAATATATTATAAAAGATCAGAAGTCATTTTATGGTTTTAGCAGTATATCTTATTTGTTAGAAAACATATTACTTGCAGGCAACGATATAAGCAAAGCAATAATTTAACCGGTTGATTTGTTATCGGGGCCACAGTCATGATGTTATACGTCCTGAACGACGACGAAGAGTTAACAGAGCGAACAAAACGGTTTGTTATTGAAATCGAGCAGAAAGGACAACAACGCTGGACTTATTTTGTTAATGTACATGTACTGTTTCAAACTTCTAGAACGAACTCCCTCTTTGGTTGTTAGTTAGTTTTATAAACTAATTTAATCAGATGGATGAAGACTACAGTTAACTTAATGGATTATGTGATACACTACACAATTCGACTCCGTCTGGAAAAGAACCAACTTTAATCAAATCAGTGTGACCAGCAACTATTTCAAGTTATAGAATATTTTCAGCTTTTGGGTATATTAAAAAATACTTTCAATGGCAAATCCCGTTGTTAACGAGATGGTGCTTATTTTCTTATATTTAGTATTATACCGAATAATTTAGGCGGGTTGTTTTTAATTTCTATTTATTATATATCTTCTAAATCTTTGATTATAATAGCAACAAATATAGTTATGTTATTCATCTACATAGACGAAATTACTAATTGGAAACCTATAGAAACATAAAATCACATATGTATGCTTAAGAAAAGATAACATATAATTTAAGTAGAAGAAGGTGTCCTTCGAAATATGATATGTGGTCCAAGCTTAACACCATTTGCTTGAAAAAAAACACTGTTAAAATAACTTTAAGATGTTTAACTGAAAGAACATGTCATTTTTTCAGAAACCAGGGTTAATATCAAAATGGAATGATGATAATATATAAAAAACACGCCTTTTCGACGCAAAATATTCAAACACACATTATAAGGATGTGTTCAGATAGAGGATTTAAATTTTAAAAGATGGGTATATCCTTTGTACTTAATGACATTGGAAAATAAAGGAATATGGATAAGTTTGGAACACAAGGACAATCCAAAAAGAGACCTAAAACTAATGATAAGCAAAGTGTGGAGGAGTCTTTTGTGATGGAAACTACGCGACAGGACTATTTTCAAGACGCATTGTCGTTAGAAAAAAGAATTACCGGACTTTGTAACATGGACTGTAAGTGCGTGGTTCGACTTCAAACTCGTTTTAATATAACGTACTAAACGTCTGTTTAATGTTCAAAACTCATTATCTTATGTTTATATTCAAGATATTTCGACACGAGGCAGTTTGTTCATGTTAAACACATTTTATGATAAAATGAGCTGAAACATTTCTTACTTTATTGAAAACAGGTTCTAAGAAATCATGTTTGTGGTCTAACGATTAATTACTAAGTATTTGGTTGAAATACGTTTTTCAATGAGGGGCTCTAAATCTAATGCAAGTAAAATATTTTTATTATCAGAATAATGAAATTATAAACTGCTTTCTTGATCCAGGTTGCTAGTGAAATATATATATATATTATTTTCTGTTTAACAGAAACAAGCATATATTATAAAAACATGAGTGAGAAATGTTATTCTACTTTGCTATAAAAAATACTTTTTAAAATGTTACTTTATGCATGTACTTACTAAACAGTTAATATTACGGTTTTAAACACATACATAAATTAATTATGGCGAATTAATTATTTTTTCCTGTTCCTCTTAATTATTCCATTACGAAAATAGCAGTTCTATTTTAGGCGTATAGGCTTGATTATTTCATCTGCTTTTGAAGTTCAAAATCGTGATATTAAATATTTTATACTACACAAAACATAAGATTTGGAATATATTTGGCTACTATTATGTTACTGGACAGCGACGTGTTTGAGAAAGAAAATGGATTTAAACTGATATTTTAACACGCTTCAGATTTAAAAATTGCAAGAAACTAAATTAGAGAAATGTGAAAAAGATATCTACAATCTGTTTTTACGTTTATCTCTAATGTTAGGCCTAATTGACCTTCACTTTATAATCATTTAAGCTTTTTCGTTAAAATAATTTGATCATCTACAAATCTGAATTGAAATCGTATACTATATACGTAATGCTCAATATCAATATATGTCAAGATATATATATTATATATGTTTGACATCCTACAAACAGAAGAGAAACGAACAAGATTTTTATGTTCCTAGTCACGAATAAGGTCTGCTGCTTTGTCTGTGGAATTTCAGTGCTTAATTATGTTAATATTTACAATAATATCATAGACTTCTGATAATGTAAACGTGTGCGATAAGCCGATGGTAACAACCGTTTTTGTATAACAGCCTCTTTTTCTTCCTTAATCACTTAGTTTCAAAATATTTTGACTTCAAAAGAAATGTAATCGCATTTCACAATACCTAAAAAAAAAAAAATCAGTTTCAAAGAAACATCTTGAAGTTTTGAATAGGATATTTCAATTAAAAGCTTCCAACTGACTGATTTTATCATAGATGTTGATAGCGAATTATGAATTAATGACTTTTATGGCGATAACAAGTTAAATTGAGACGTTTTATTTGGTTCCGTTTTAATACTCGGTTTGTACGTCATTACTAGGTAATTTATACAAAACGTTCATTAAGCGATAGGAAAACCTCATTATATTCATTATTAAAAATTTACATTGCAAGACACTAAAACAAATTAATATTTATAAACCTTTGTGAATAACAGCGTGATATTATCAAAAGCGTATACAAACATAAATATACCTCTATTTTGAATAATCAAAATAGGCATATGTATTTTATACATACAAATTACTGTGAGATTTGTTTGTATCAGTACTAATTCTTACAGTGATAACCAGTAATTCTGAACGTGGGGCGCATGCCCCACAGGGGGGCAATTTGAAAATGCTACAATGAAAAACAATTTCATTTAGGTGTGAAATTTTGGTAAATTTCTAAATTTTACATTATCTTATTTTACCATTTCAACACCAAATTTGTTTTTATATTAAAGGGCATCAAATTTTTGGAGGTGTCGAGGTGAGGCATGGGGCAAAAAAGGTTAAGAACCACTGGTGATAACCAACAGAAATCTTTTTTTTCTCTCTCTCTCTCTTCGTTTTACCATTTTTTATTTCGTTTAAATAAAAAAAAATTAAGATATTATCTGGTATAATCTTGTCTGGAGAAAACAAATATGAATGTTATGAAGTTTACGACTTAGAAAGGAATTGGGTAGTGTTCTCTTTATATATATCTATATATATACATAAATACCCGTATGATAGCTGTTGTAGACATCCAGTAACCATCAAAAATGTTTGTAAATAATATAAAATTCTGTACACGTGTATGTTAAAGAGAATCTGAAGAAATATGTATATATATATATATATATATGTATATACATAGAAAAAAGTTGGCCCGCTATATAAAACCGAATAATGAATTCGACGAAATGTCATAACATTATTCACATATCCACATTAATTTAGGTTATTGTATGGTGAAGTACAACGGACTCAAAACACCATAGATAATATAACACCTTGTCTTTTGACTAACACATCAAATATTTCATTCAGAAACAAAACTTATAAGAACAATAGCTTAATAATACAAATATTTCTGCAGTTTATCCCGCCTACCCCCGTGACTCAACAGTACGTCCGAGGGTTTATATCGCTGAAAATCAGTTTTAGATACCCGCGGTATGTATCTCATTGTGTAGTTTTCTATTTCACAACAAGCAAACAAACAAACCGTTTCAATCGTTCGGGACATAGTCATTTCTGGTTTTTTTTTTCTCTTCTTATTTTAATTGCAGTGAATGATTTGCCTTTCCCAGGATTATAACATTACAATAAAAAAAAGGGCGACTGTCAGTGTCGCTTTCCATAATTAGCCCTTGTGTTACTGTCAATATGAAGTAGAAATCAAATAATAATGTTTTCTGCTGCTATCCTTCATTTCTCATGATCAAGAGAGTAGGACGCGTATCAAGAAGTCGTCGTTTTACAGGTGTACTATTCATAATAATAAATACTTATTTTTGTGATTTGTACCAATCAGTTGTGTGTTTATGGTTACAGTAATGCACAATATGAACATATTTATTTCTCAATTTATTTATTTATTTTTCACTGCTTATGATAAATTAATCTACATATACATATATGGTCAAGTGTAGTATATTTTGTAGCGCATCAGATTGTGTATAGAAGGGTCCAGTGTTGTGGATGCGACGTCGCTGAGCATTATCTATATGTTCAACTTCAAGCAAGTTACAATAATGACGACCATTTCCATCATTTGATTCCAGGAGTTAGAGAAAGCCCTTGTGATGGCTGGCGCTTCTGGTTGGTTACCTCCCCTCTGGACAGATGTTCAGAATTAGGAATGACTGTACTTGAATCCTAGACGCTTAAGACCTGTGGCTGTTTACACCATTTGTACAGGAAATGCCATTTAGGTTTAAAATCCCATGCTCAGTATTTTGTATACAAAAGAAAACGAGTAATTCAAAAAGTTACACCAGCAAAGTTTACAGCAAATTGTTACATCAAACTTTGAATTACTGTCCTCATTGGGTTAGTAATTAACGGTCTTATAGTTATATATTTTAGTAAATTATATCAGATATTGGTTTGGTAGAAAACGCTCACTGGAAGGGCTAACTGAATACAGATTTGTTTGAGTCAAGCTGAATTTTATGTTGCTGGATAATTTGTTTTCCTTGACTATTTCGGATAATTATTTGGATCACTTCTCACTTCATTAGCGTCTTCTGTTTTCTTCAGTTCTAAGATAAGAAAACAATTAATACGCAGCGTTTACTTTAGAGCAAAGCACATTGGGCTGTCTGCTGTGTTCACCGTGGAGAATCGAACTCTGAAGTTCAGCGTTATAAGTCCGTAGACTTACCGCTAGGCCACCGGCAGACATTATGCAGCACCACATAAACTGTTACGCTGATGATCAATCGCCCTTTATGCTTTCATTCGAGTTCAGTTTGATATCCAGGAGTATGTATTAGTATAGAACAAAACACTTTTCATTGTGTCAATCTCGTGTGAAAGGTGGAGAGTTCAGTTCAGTCTTAGGTCATACATTTTGAAAATATTTTAACCAGAATGTAAGGAATGTCGATATCCAAGACCACGTTCGAGCAGGCCAAAAGAACGAAAGTTTGTTGAAGCTACATCAAAGGACTTCATAGGTAACTGATAGAATAGGATTACTGTGATTCCCGCTTTTTCTGCCATTTGTGTCATGTAAACATCCATTGATCTTAAGGTGTGACTGGAAGCCTTCTTCAGCTTCATATCTTTGTTTATTACCTTCTTATTGGTAAGAACAGATATGCTCAGCTTTATCTCAATGGCTTTTTTTTGGGGGGGGAGGTTGAAGAATTCTTTTGTCGTATCTTAGTCTTCGCTTTGCGGATAAAGTCATTGTTCTGGATTGCTAGAAGGGGAGCGGGGGAGAGAGGAGATCGCAGCCCTTGCTATCTCAAATGCCTCGCTTCAAACATTTTTCTTCATCCTTAGAGAACAATGAAGTCTGTTTTGCTCGCGACATTGTGTTCTTCGATTCTACATTATTTTGGAACCATGTTTTACATATAGCTATCCTTACTTGGAAAAGGCCGGAATATATTTTCCAGTGATAAAAGCAACCTGGCGTCATTGTAATGTCGAATGGTAAAAAAAAAAAAAAAAAACAACGGCTTGCTTCTTTAGGAACACATAATTGCATAAGTATACGGACATTGTTCTTACAAAAGTGATTGATTCTATGTAGAATCATTAGTTACTGAGAGTAAGTAAGTTCTGCTTATTGACATCATAGAGGGTGGTGGAGAAATCATGAAATTTTCATAAAATTTATTTCATTTAGATACTTCAAATTATGCACCTATGGTGTCATTTGATATGAACTAAATCTGCTTTTAAAATGTCCGAGGCTAAAAAATAAGATTTTTACGGAACAGTCATAGCTAGTTTACTGTACGTTTTCTGCTATCAATGTTGTAATTTTGAGAAAAAAAAGATCTAATGAGAAAACGCTTTGTAGTGTTATCAATATGTTTGACCTTCGTGATGTTTGATGGCTTTTGATTTTTAAAGGATTTCGGCTTATACAGTGGAAGTTAGGTAACACGAGCTAGACAACCGATGCAATCGAATTCTGGCTAACATGATTTCTAAATTACACGATATATCACGTTCGAAACTGATGTTTTTTACGTGTCATTTTTGGTGTCGAAAAAACTATTTTTGAAGTCAATCTTTGATTTTTGTACACATTTTGTTCCTCTCCGGTATAAATGTTTGAGTAAATATAAACCAAAAATTTAAAAATGTCAAAAAGACAGGACACATGCTATTGTGCTATGACGATAACCTCCTTCAATACATAAGATACCGGTGTGAAGATCTCAGACGAAAGAGTAAGATTTTGTTAAACATATACTTTCTGTATTTTCTGCTAACTATTTAGTAAATTTCCAGCAAGTAGTTAGACTTTAGCAATTAAATAAGCGGGGTTTTAGAAACTATATAAACACTGTCGAGGCCTGTTAATTAAACGTTAATTATCTTCAAAACCAATTTAAATAGTTTAGTTAAACACTGTAAAACAATGATTAAGTGTACATTTAAATATATAAAACAAATAAGGGGAGAAATTACAAAGTTTTAAAAAACTTTTACTAAGCAAACTTTCGAGAAAATGCTTTTTGTCAAACCTTGGTTATCAGCCGATCACTACAACATACAAAAAATATTAAATAACAGAAATATGTTGCAACAATTAGTAGACAACTGATATACTGATATATAGTTTTTGTAGTGCATATTGGCGTATAAAAGACATATTAATATTAGTAATAAACGACCTTATAACACCAAATTTGTTAATTTTCTCTCATTGGAATTCTACGTTTGACCTTACAGCTTCTTCAGGAGCGTTCCACTAAAACACAAACCGTAACTTACAGTACAACGCTTCAAATGGTTTGAATAATATATTCTAATCGAATCTATGGCGTACATTTCCACAGCGTGCGTTTGGCATATTAAGTAGTAAAACTTGTTGAATTAATAAACTGCTACCTGTGGTAAATAAAAGTTCTATCCAAACCACAGATTGAAAGTTAAGAAAGAAGAATAAAATAATTATAATTATAGGCGCCATATTTGTCATTATTTATGTGTGTGGTCGTAGTTGTTCGATGAGAAGAGCTTCTTTATATTTGCTGTCATATTTCTGTTATATTTTCTTGGTTGCTTTGGTAAGGATTTGTAAAGAGAATGGTGGATTCATGTCAGGTGTTATTTGTCCATGATTAGTTACAAAAAAAATCTGTAACTGGGCTTCTTTCGTGTTTTTGTTTATAAAGAGAGTCTATACGTTCTCCTGTCTTCATAATATTAACAACATATTCTAAAAAACATTATTCATTTCGCTACTTAAACTTTATCGACACAAACCCCTCCGTAAATACATACACAAGTTCTCAAAGTTTATCCATGAAATAAGAATATATTATAATCTCTATGCTCATCACTTCTGGTTAATTAATATGAGTTTAAAGTAATTACTATACATTAAAATCTGTGAACTTGTGTACATTTTATTACATAATAAGCGCAAGGTTTATAGTTAGTAAGGTGGATAAATGGTGAGGTCAGGGACTTCTAGGATTCAGATATATTCGTCCTTAATTTTGAACTGGTGAACAAAAGGAAAGCAGGTACAAGAGTTTCTCTATAGAGCTTTTTGAACAAAATAACGAGATTGACTGCCACTTTTATAACGCGCTTATTGCTGAGTGTATGGAGAATAATTAGTAGCATCACGTTTCGACCCCTTCCCCATATTCTTCCATTCTCAACCTACAGGTTAACCGTTAGGCTATAACAAACTTTTACCACTAATTTGAACAAAATAACGGGATTGACTGCCACTTTTATAACGCGCTTATTGCTGAGTGTGTGGAGAATAATTAGTAGCATCATGTTTCGACCCCCTCCCCATATTCTTCCATTCTCAACCTACAGGTTAACCGTTAGGCTATAACAAATTTTTACCACTAATTTGAACAAAATAACGGGATTAACTAACACTTTGAGAACGCGCTTATTGCTGAGTGTGTGGAGAATAATTAGTAGCATCACGTTTCGACCCCCTCCCCATATTCTTCCATTCTCAACCTACTGGTTAACCGTTAGGCTATACCAAACTTTTACCACTAATTTCACGTATATGTAAAAAAACAATTTAACTACATATAATATATTAGAATGTTTTAGTAGCAGTTTGAAATAAGTATTTGGAAAAATTTGTAAGTACATTTTAGATAATAAGGTAATAAAATCATATATGTTAAATATGTATAGTAAAATTCCTAATCCTATTGCGATTTTAATTTAATTGCTAAAAGTAACTTCATATCAACAGTTACTCTGAAGTAATGTTATAACAGCAGTTACTCTAATAATCTTAACAGCTCCCTACTTATAACAAAATTGGACAGATTTATGTAAGAAATTTTTTAAGGTCCATTTCAGTAATTCTACTTGATTGCACGTGGATCGTGAGTTATTTTCCGATCGGTGTTGGTGCATGGTGAGCTTAGCTGGCGAATAATAACTTGAATGACTAGAAAATCGAATAGAAAACAACAACTGCGCCTGCTCTAAAAAACGGCGTTATAATAACTTCACAGTGTATTTTCTGTTACATAAAGGAGAAGAGTTAGCTTCTCTTACAAAACTGGTATAATCATCTCTAGAGATTCGCTATATATATATAGTAACACAATAGTCGCTTCCTTAATAACCTATAGCCTATATCTAGCTTTTCGTGGCTCTGTTTTTTAATATAAACGTCAATCTTTACGTTCTTTACGATAAGAAATAAATGACAAGGTCTACATAAGCCCAGTAAATGGAAGCCAAACGTGTTATATTTCATTACAAAGCGAACAAGGGAGTTTAACTTAGATTCTGTGAAAAGCATGTATAAAACTAATCATGATAGTTCGACTGTGATTAAATACTATATACATATATGTGTGTGGGTATCTTTGTGTATATCACAAGATAGTGTGAAATGCAAGAAAACCCGTGTTACACTGTTGATATTGAGTTTCACTCTATGTAAAATTCTGAAAGAAAATGCAGCATATGAATGCAAAACATTCAATATGAAAAACTAAAATACACAGAACTGTAAAAGATATCTAAATATGTGAAGAAATACCATACACGCAAACAAATATGGAGTTTTAAACCTTGATAATCAAGTCGCCTGTGCCCCTCAATGACCAAGAACGTGAAGAGTTTTTTTTTTAAGTATTCACTTAAGCTTTATTATTAAACGATACAATACGTGATGGCAAATGTGATGAAGCATGAATTGCTTTACTTCAAAAACACATAACATTTTATCGATAACTTAATGTTATCTGAGCCTAAGCTGGTTTTCGATAAGAATATATCTCTTGAAATATTTCTAATCCACTTTATTTTTGTAGGTGGATGCTCAGACGTTTCGTTCAACATCAGAACAAGTCATCCTGTTGGATGCTATGAATGAAGTGTGATAAGGTTTCATTAGTGAAAAGGGGTTTATCCTTTAGCATATTTAATTTTAAACTTAATCAAAATGTCATCGAAAAACTTATATTAACAAAACTATAATGCCTTTTTCAGAAATAATTACTCCTAGTTTTACAATGCTTAGCTTTTTTTTTTTGCACGTGTGAAATGTGTACTTTTTTTCCATATACTACTTCATATTAGAAGTTTTCATTTCAATGTGATATAAACGTTTACGTTATTTAGTAGATAGTTTTGTTGCTATTTCGTAAAGTTTTCATGAACTTATCTTTTATGATATAACTAAAGGTAAAATCACCTATTTAGTCATGGAAGGAATTATTATGAAGACGCTGAAATTGGAATTCTAACAGAGGCGAAACCTAAATACGTTTAACAATCAACATTATATTGCTGTAACGGTTTCTATTATTGTGCAAGATCTTTCGATTATTTGGTAGAAAGAAAGTGCAAAGTACAGTCCTCTTAATGAAAATGAAAGCGTTTTATTTCCTAAACTACAAGTTATACACTCACATGGTTTTACATACTAGCGATAGGTTTAACAACAGAAATAACGCTAACGAGTCACTTACTTACTGATTTTTCGCCCCCTCCCCAGTGGTACAGTGGTATGTCTGCGGACTTATGTCACTAGAAACTGGATTTCGATACCCGTGGTGGGCAGAGCATAAATAGCCCTTTGTGTAACTTTGTGCTAAATTACAAACAACACCAACTGCTAATTTTCTAGTACCTATAGTATTTCTCGCAATTCCTTTTCTTCTAAACATGAACTTGACAGAAGGCTTGATATTTTTGTGCTCAAATGTGTTAGAATAATAATGCCTTCAAGATTTAAACAAGTGTTACGATAAGTTACTGTTTAAGTGCCTAAGGTTGGCGAATCATCAAAAACCAATAAGCCTGAAACTTGTGACAAAATCATGTAAACTGTATTTTTTTCACATTCCTCCCAATTTGTCCATTACTGATTCAAAATCGGAAGCGTGTAAAAATAGAATTTCGGTTCTATCTTTTATCTCCCATATGTCGCTGTTCAAGAGGCCTTTCGTTCAATACTAGAACTCAACAATTGGACTGGATGATGAGAGATAAAATATTCCCTAGAACACAAAATATATTATATGAATAAACACATAAACACACTGTATATGATGTGAACTGTTTTAAAAGTTAATATTATAACAGCATTGTTTGCTTGTTTTGTGTTTGTTGTTAGTCGCAAAACTGTTTGTTTGTTTTGAATTTCGCGTAAAGCTACATGAAGCTCTATCTGCGTTAGCCGTCCCTAGTTTAGCAGAGTAAGACTAGAGGGAAGGCAGCTAGTCATCACTATCCACCGCCTATTCTTGGGCTACTCTCTTACCATCGAATAATGGGATTGACCGTCACATAATAATGACCCCACGACTGAATGGGCGAGCACGTTTGGTGATCCTGCTGTGAAAAATAATTTTAGCCTTATTACTGAAATACCGAAAACCTGGAATTTGACATTAACATGCAGTCAGTTGATAATAAAAATGTTTTATCAGTCGAAACACAAACATTTTGAACAGGCTTTCCATACAAGCTCACTTTTTAAATCAAATAAGTTTAATCTGTCTGGGATGATAAAATAAACTGCAAAAAGGAATGCGTGACTATACTGTATTTTTCACTCACAAATTTTCTAGTATTTCACCTGTAGTTTTACCTGTAGAGGTTCGAGATTAATTCATATTAATGTAATATATATATATATATATATATATATA
>NW_013665828.1:544871-551855 GCF_000517525.1 Limulus polyphemus | reverse complement strand
ATATATATATTTAGGAAGCGAGTAGAACCAATGCGAATGCTTCAAATACAAAGTCTCAAAGTTTAAATATTTATACATATTAACAACCATAGCCTTCCAATAAGTCTAGAACGGTCATTTTTCCTATTAGGAAGTTCTTTTAATTTATAGAATAGGCGGCGCTTGTGGTTAGCGTGTCAGGATTGGGTGAATCTGAGGGTTCATAGTTTTCGTTTCGTTGCAGCGAAAATGAGCTCCACACTATTGGGCCTCGGATGCTCTATAAGGATGACGATCAAATCACACTATTCATTCTGACAAGAGCAACCCAAGAGTTGGCGGTGGGTTCTGTTGACCTTGCCTTTCTTCTAAACCATCATTTCAAAATTAAGGACTGCTTGCTCAGATAACATATAGCCAGTGAGTGACTCTGAGGAAGTTTCCGAAAATATACAAAGAAATTGATGTGAATCATTATTATTTTCTACTTTTAAAAAAATATGAAATTAAAAGATGTTTTATAAATAAAACTTGGTACAGCTGAATTCTAAGTATTTTATATCCACAATATAAATTTTTCACGTTGATTCTTATTTGAGAAGTTTATACTTAGCCCAAAATATTGTGCTTTATCAAGTTATTGGTTCAGTGATATCAAGAACGAAACTATTAATCTTCAAACTGCTTACATAAGATACGCCTCAAACGACCTTACTATATTTTCATTAAAAGAAATGCTTTTGTGTTTTGACAATAATACATTTTGTAACGATCACAGGAACATAACGCCCCCCAGTGGCACAGCGGTATGTCTGCGGACTTACAATGCTAGAAATCGGGTTTCGATACCCGTGGTGGGACCGAGCACAGATAGCCCATTGTGTAGCTTTGTTCTTAATTCCAAACAAACAAGGAACATAACAATATCTGAATAAATGCCATAACATTATTCACACACCTAAATCTCTTTAGGTTACTGAATGGTGAATTAAAAACACACCTAAATCACTTTAGGTTGCTGAATGGTGAATTAAGAACACACCTAAGCCACTTTAGGTTACTGTTGTTGTTTTTTTCAACTATACTAACGTGACTCGTGAGACTGCCTGCCTTTTTACAGTCCATTAATCCTTGAAATCACGATTGTTTTATATACAGACATTTCGTTTCAAGACTTTACAAATTCAAACACTAAATGTGCATATAGACGTATGTAAAATGTTATAAATGACATTAGACGTTTCAAAACAGATGGTCTGAAAAGGATAGTTTAGGTCAGTCGGTGAGCGACGTACATATAGTTCTAATTAACAATATTTTTATATTTCCTTATTTGTTTGATATTACTGGACAACTGAAGGTCCAACAGCTTCTCTTTATTTATATATTTCACTCGGATTGTTATGTTAGTGGTTGCGTTAGACAGGTTTTGTAGAACTTGCCTTGAAAGTTGAATTTCACAAGTACCAGATTCTGTTAGGTTCCACATTTAGTTAATTTTTTTTATTAATACATAAAATGCTAATTTTCATTATTCAATGATTTTCGACTCGCTGCAATTAAAATTCACAGAGTTTAAAACTTCGTGTGGGCTGCAATGGAATTTGCTTGCGATAATGCAACTCATCAAAAACTATTGGTGTAATTTCCTTTAGCTTTCCTGAAAATCTCCACGGCAAATCTACAATACGAATAATTGGAAAGCATTCTGAGCCAGTAAATGCGGTGAAAATACTGTTATTGACGCATGAAAAACCATTCTTTCACATTACACAAAGTTATATTATTATTCTAGAGTCTCACAGCATTTCTATCTACTACAGGATATTTAAAAATAGGACAAATTTAGAAACTTCATAACTCAAAAACCCTGTAAGAGCCCAATATTTCACAGCACGCTATTTGCAGTGACTTTTACAATTCTATTGAGAAGCTACAGCTATTAAAATATGCTTTTAATCCAGATCTAGATGAGATCGTGCTCAACTAACATTTATCTTTCCTTTGTCCTTTAGGGCGTATTGGCACCTGCGAGCAAACATTTCAATTCGACTATACCCGAAATGTGACGTGCGTGTTCTTTTATTCGTATTTGAACATTTCATGTTGAAATTCGAATGCCTTGTAACTACATCGTTTACTTATTATAAAACAGCAGTTGATTACGAGCAAAATACTTAATATTTGTACACAAACATATAACTATCTATAGGTATACATGCTTCTTGTTGATGAATGAATGTATATTTTTTTATCCTACGTATACATACACATGTGTATACAAACCAAAACTGTTTAATCCACGAACGGTGAACAAGTAAGATACAAATGTGATTCCAGTTTTTATCATTTATTTTATAATTTTTGACATTGACTTATTCCTCTCTCACCATGATTACAAATGAAGTCACACTGTCTTGAAAGCAAATATCTTATCACATTCTTGCTTGCTTCGGTTAAATAATTTGCCTGTTTTTGACTTAACAAACGCAAAATACCATTACCAGACATATAAATACATTCAACTTTGTCTCAAATCGATATCAAAACTTTATAAATAGTTACATATATCTCTTGTTATGTCTATAAGTGACACATATACAGTCAAAAGTATTGGTTTTTTTCCTGTTGTTGTGAAGTGGGTGTGGAATATCGAAAATCTGTTGGCATAGGGTGTTTGTATAAAAAGTATTTATACATATCAGGAAACTTTTTTTTACCTAACATGATGTCATCATTTAAAGATCAAATCATGTTAATTCATGTTGCTCCTGAAAATATCAGCCTGAGGTAAAATGTGTCACTACATAAATTGTAACGATGTTAACCCGGAAACTTATGGGTTTTTCTCTATGGGTTTCGCATAAATCTCCATAAGGTTTTAAATAGAAAATAGTTCGCTTTACTACAGAGTGAGTTATAGCATTATGCATACCAGAAATAGCATTTGGATGACCTTGATTTAACCTTTTTTATCATAACATAATTTTAGCAAGAAATGGACCTCTAAATGTATAAACACCCTACGGCAACAGATTTTCGATATTCTACACCTACTTCACAACAATAGGGAAAAAAATCAGGAATTTTGACTCACCCTGTATATGTGTCACTTATAAACATAATGAGAAATCAAAGTAACTATATTTATAAAGTCTTAATATCGGCCTGAATGATGAATTTGAATGCATTCCAATGTCTGATGAATTGGTTTGCTTATACATTACTCGCTTTTGTTTACGATTTATTTACAATCTGTTTTTTTTTTCTCAGTGCCCCATAAATCTCTCCGGCTACATGATCAATTTTACGTATTCTGAGTTAGAAACCGTAAAATGTAAGCAAATTATTTATAACTAAACTTCAAAAACTGTAGAATTTATATCTTTTTTTCTCTCTGCTCCCCAGTTTAATCAACGGCCTTATAACCAGGTTTCGATACCCGTGGTGGGAACGACACAGATAGCCCATTGTGTGTCTTAGTGCTTTATAACAAACAAACAAACCAAATTTTTCTCCGTATCCATATATGTATGCATGTACAGATGGATGGTAGCCTAACGACTCAAAGAATGAACTTACTATGTCATGCTTATAGAATCTAAGGAAAAGACAAGCTAGAATGTTTATATAGAACATATTTATGTCTTCTGTTTAATTGTGCTGTTTCGAAAGGACACAAGAGTGAGAGCTTTGGATTTTTCTAAATGACAAGATTTCTGTGGGAAAAAATTTAGCCATTCACCATCCAAATTTATCTTTGATCATACGTTAGGAGGTAGACGCGCAAGCTAATATATTGCAAAGTACCTGCAAATGAAAGACTCACCAAGATTTATATATTAGCACCAACAAAAAAAAATAAAAGAGGGAAGGTATCCCCATAAATAACTACTGTTTTAGCACCCTAACATTAACCTGGTCTTGAACTTATGCTAATCACGATCATTTATACAAATGATCATGCAATTAATCTTCTGAAAAATAAGAACGAGCAAAACGAAAGTTAAAATATGAAGGAAATTGGTCAGATCGTTTAACCTGATAAAAGTATTTACTAACAATGAAACCTTTAATACACGAAACAAGTGTTCTTAAAAGCATCTTTATTCTTAAGTGACGATTTTCGTCATAATATAGTTTTCGCAGTATCTTGAAAAACGGAACACGCAATTACCTACATAGATTCTGTTATATGTATTTCATCTTAAATACATCATATTTATTTAATTGCGTGATCCTGAATGAGAATATTCCATTATTACATACGAATTATACTTTCAAGTGTTGACCCGGCATTTACATGCAAAGTATAATTATCTTATGATAATGTCTATCAAACTGGTGTGGCTATAAACAGAGAAACGTTCTTTGATAATTGCGAGTATTAATTAAAATTTACTTTCAATTTGCTGTCAGTATTAGTCCAGTGGATTAAAAAAAAAGGATACGTTTTCAGTCACCAATGGAAAGAGTCAAGAGCTCGTGCTGCTGACAACGTTGAAGACCTTTTTAATTGCGTCTAGTTTTGTCTTCATTAAAGTTTATCATTTGTATTTTGTAGCATGGACTTCCGCAGAATTTATTCCAACTGGGAGCAAGCCCACAACCTGCGAACACCTTAGCCATCGCAGATTACAGGCCTTGAAGTTAGAATGCAATGCTCTGTCTGATTATGGGTTATTAATGTACACATGATTTCGTCATTTATATTTAAATAGTATTATTTTTCAATACATCTTTTCGAAATAAATTATTCAAATATATTTTCTTCTTAAATTCCGGGGGGGGGGGGCAAATGACCCACTTGCCCCATCTTGCGGACGTCCATAGTTTTTAGTCCTGTTTCCGGTGTCTATAAAAGCAGTGTAAAGCTGAATAAATGAATAAAAGCTAGAACAGGGTTTAGAATAATCGGTACAATGTCTGCTTATTAAATCAATGAATCCCGTGATATTTGCTCATCCGAGCTGTTTATATACAAGGAAAATTACATACTTGTAATGATGTAATGTAATCTTAAGTAATTCGAGAACCTTAGTACACAAGGGAGCCCTTACAATTGAATATGCTAAAACAGGATATGCTTTTGAAAGACGGAACTTATACGAAAGATAAAAACAAAATGTTTTTATCAAGGGATAATATGATTTTCGTTGGCATTTTTGATGAATCTTTTATCATGGTTAATACATGATAAGATACTTAACAAGTTTGAAATGATTAGCATATGAACACCGCGTTTAAACTTAAAATTGGTACTTGTTTTTAATAGCAGGTTACTTGAACGTTATGAAGTTTCAGTAATTTTAAATTGCTGTTTTTTTCTCCAAAATTTATCATAACGTTGAGATTTGTGAACAGTCTTTAGCATATTTCAACTTGTGTTATGACTCATATTTGATAATATTGGATAACAAATACTTATCAGACCCCAGCCAGTTAACAAATGCCATCTCAAGCCATTTTAACACTTATCAACCAAGCTATAGGTCGATGATAAGAAATGATTTCCAATATATATATATTATATATAAGATGTAAACGACATATTGGTATGTATTTAGTATATTCGTTCATCTTCCTACTGACTTGGTGAGAGACAATATAACTTCCAATTCAGTTCTTAGCCGGTTAGGGTATATGATTTGTTTGTTCTTTAGTTGGAGGAAATGTCTTTCTTATTACAGTTTTTATATGACTCATTCCCAAGAACGCTGCAGTTTGGTATTAGTGTGATGTAAGTTCAAGAGGGATTACTATATTTGAATGTTTGTGAAAGACAGCATTTCGTTCTTTCATAGCAGATCGCAAGCATTCAATGCTGTGAATCATTAAGATACTTTTTATTGAGAAAGAAGACATATTGCCTTTTATTAGACAACAGATTTGACATTCTGAACAGCTGAAAGCTTTCTAGCTTCAAACCTAATCATCGAAGGTAGATCGATGATATAAGATGTCACCCAGAGGAGCTATAATAAAGGATAAATAATACTAAATGAGTGCTTGAGCTAACTGGAAAACTGGATAATGTCGAACAGTTCTTTCTTCCTGCTGTGGTGAAAAAATGGTAATAAAGGGTATAATAAAACTAAACCAGATGAAACTATTTTAACCGCCTTGCTATTCATAGCTGATTTCTTTTTTCCCAAGGAATGGTGATATTATTGAAAATAAAATAAATAAATTAGTGTAAAAACAACCTGCAATAGCTCGTTATCAGTGCAGAAATATGTCCACCATGAAAGTTATTTTATATAGTAATTTATAACTCTACCTGTATTCTAATTCCGAAAACATTATAGAGAAAATGCCACACTTATACTTTAACTCAAACTCCCTCAAGTGTTGATTTTGATTTTAGGTTTATGAAATATTTTTGTAGTTTGTATATTCAAGTTAAATATTAATGCAACTGAAAGGTGATGAAGAAAGCTACTTTAAAGACTTGCTAGTTTAAATAAAGTTTAGAGAGAAATGAAAAGTGAGGCACCATAGATGGAAAAGATAAAATATATTAAAAGTTGTCTTGTTGGAATTTTTGAGAGAAATATTAGAAGAAAACGTGCATTACTACGGAATAAAAAAATAGTTTTCTTTTTGAATTTTTCAGAAAAATGTTAGTCGAAATAATAACAGAAGAAAGCGATATCAAGCAGTTACCTGTTTGAATCTTTAAGAGAAATAATAGCACAAATAAAAGCGATGCTCTACAGTTTACAGGATAAAAATGAATAGATGTAAAAGGTGTTTTCTGAATAAAAACCGCGTGTCAAATGTTGAGAAAATCCAGCATTTCATTTTGATTAATGTATTAGCATCTATAATATTATTCTGCTTGTTTGTATGTACGACCGTTACGCTTTCTGACCGAGAACCTGCTGCATAAGAAAAAGAGTGCATGCGCATTAATTATTCGACGACAAACAGTCTGCCTGCGAAAGAGAGCTGCAAAGCTCAGTGATCAGGTCGCTACAATTGTTGTATGAAACAAGAAGTAAC
>NW_013665828.1:542637-544506 GCF_000517525.1 Limulus polyphemus | reverse complement strand
TCGTTTGTACTGTGCAAGAAATGTTATATATAAAGAAATACTGTTACAATAAAGATACTAATTCGGCCCGAAATGTTTTGCGGGTTTCTGCTAGTTGTCATTAATGTACTTGTCAATATGGTGAACGGTGAATTCGACCACATAATTTCAGCTATACGTTTTTAACAATGAATATTAAGCAATGTTCTGAAAAGAAATAAGTAATATTTTTCATTAATGTTTTAGCATTGTTCTTCTAAATTAAAAATCAGTTTTATCTATTCCTCTTCAAAATTAGATCATAACTGTTGCCCTGGTAAAAATATCATGTTTGATTTATTTTTCAAAATCATATACTGACAGCTGCTTTGTTACAACAAACTAGTATTTTTAAGGGTTTCTATGTTATTTTCTCCTCATCCAAAAACTTTAGTCTAAATACGTTAAAAGTTACTTATATTTTTAGAATTAGATATTTTCTTTCTTAGTCCAAAACTTGTTTTAACTAAATAATATAAGAGTAGAAAATAAACTTTGGACAAACCTTTGTTACCATAGGTGGAATTTCATGGTTTTGTAACATGAACAAATTCACATTTAAAATTCCTATATATAAATATGACATTATGTAAGCTCTCTTATGACATGAAGTTATTTGTAAATATATTGGGTTTGTAGCAATTTCTCCTCTTTGTCATAATTTATCAACAATTCATAAAATATTAAAGTAAAATAAACTGGTTTGTGCACGTAAGGGAGTAGGCGAGAGTTGTTAGATGTGTGGCTAGCGCTACGTTGAACCATTTTTATTGTTGTTATTGTATGCGTGCAATATTCTCTTGACTTTGTTTTGTAATTCTAGTCTATTTTATTTTATCATTGTCATTTTATGTATAAGACAAAGATGCATTATGTAAGGTATTCTGTTCGTAACAGTACGGGCTCGGTCCCTGGAACCAGCCTCGTAACCATTTTCTGCTTGTTATAGTTTTCATGCTATAACTTTTAAATTAGTATGCGTATGTTCACAAAATTTGACAGTTCATCAGTAAACATTACAAGGCCTTCATACGCAAAATATCCGCTTTTTAAATTAAGTCTTGAGGTTTGTTAAACAATGTTTTTCTTTTGCCATTTTTCTTTTCGCATTTTGCTTATCTAACATGCAAAGTAATTTTCATTTCAAGATTATAAATACCTTTATGCACTAGAAAATTTTCAAATTTCACATGCGAAATCCTTATAACGTCCAAATAGTCATGAAACGTTTCTCTGTATTTTATATGTTATTTTCACTAATCTCTGTATGGGTTCGGTCGATTTGACCGATCTAGTAACTACCATGAAAATTAGGAAATAAATATAAGTTATACCTTTTTCGTTCTAGACTGTCTACCGATTATAACATGAAAGCACAAATGTTTAGACTAAATAGCTTAAATCTCATAACATTTTACATTTACATATATATATGTTTATTATTTTTATTATATTGACCTATCAGCCGTGCCTGGCTAACAATACAGAAGTTACAATCACGCGGCGCATGTGCACTCATGATAATGTATCCAATAATATAAAACTGACCTTTAGTTTTTACAAAGTGGCCTGTCATGCCTGTGTTTTAGTGGACTAGTATTTTGTAAAATACAGTCACATTTAATTATTAGACATTATATATGTATATACATTATTACTATTTACAAATAAGTTCTTAAACTTATTTTACTTCAAACATAGAATAGTAAAAAAAGAAGTGAAACAAAAATTATCTCTTCTAGTTATGACCTTTGTACTCGTTTGCTGCTTGTCATAAGTTTCCAAGCCTTATAAAATTTCACACGTGGAGGATGTGAAACGAAATATTTTTGTTTAGGTTTTATATATACA